>NC_091127.1:20312890-20612890 GCF_040183065.1 Periplaneta americana | reverse complement strand
CCTTCTTCTTATTGTCCGCCATTATTTACATAGCACAAAAAACCAGTGTCTCCAACAGAATGAAATACGGAAAGTCGCCAAAAAGTAGTTGTAAAGTCGCTAGATTTCTCATTATCAACAAAGAAAGATTAAATTTTGTCACTATGGGATGCTAGAAAGGTCCCTAAATCCCTATTTAAGCAATATAAAAGTTAAAAGAAATTGTTGTTGAAAAAGAGTTAAAGTCACTAGATTGGCAACACTGAACAAACCTGTGTAACATGGTCCGCGCATCACGTATTTCACCTGTTTATGCGATGTTGCCAAATCTTTTTCACGTGAACTTAGATTGCATTTGAACCAAGGTAATTTGATCGCAGAAAAGTTTTATACAATAGAAGAAGTGTCTGAACTCGGTTCACTTTTCGATCTTCGATCAAAGTTGATCTTTAGTCAGGGAGTTTTATACAATTGGGCCTAAGTTCCTCATTAAATATTCACGCCCTGCTAGGCAAATACTAGTAAACCTGGCATTCAGAAAAGTATGCGACTTTCAATTTAAATGCAAATTTGGGTGAATTAAGACACATTTATGACTAATAACAAGAGTTTCATCTTCTATATGGTAAAGGCTGGTTTACAATAAACGGGGAAGGAGAACCAGAATGAAAACGAGAAGCAGAGGACGTCAATATGAAAATTTTTGTTTCAGAATAAACCGAGAACGTAGACGACTATGCATATCGATATGCATGTCAATAACGATATGTAAAGTCGATATTACGCATTCTGATGTTATTTGTGTATAATTGACCAATGGCGTTCTCTCATGAGTACAAGGCAGCCAACATAAACACAGGTTAACCAACTTCGAAATTTCAACTGAAACATTTCATTAGGTACGGTACTATAAATATGCCCGTGCATCTTTATTATCACAACCTATTTTAAGTCTACCATAACGTAAAATAATTAGAGAAGAAACATTTGTAATAGAACAAAAAATGAACACAACAGTAGTTATTGAATTGAAGCATGAATATGTAGTGTGTAATACAACCAATACAGTAATAAAATATGATTCACTTACGATCGGTGTTCAAAGATGTAGCTGTTGAAAGCCACGTATTCTTCTTCTTTTCTCATCTTTATACGAGACGCGCCGCTTATCGTAAACGTGAGGATTTTCCTCAACACTCAATATTAGAATCTCATCAAATAAAAGTTGCTCCATGATGCACAGCACAGAACAAAATAATGCATAGGTTATGTCACGATCTTCTTGCTACAAAATATACGACAAAAAATAGCTTTTAGACGGCAATAGAATGAATCGGATTGGAAACGTGAACTCTAAAGTTGGCAAACTCTCCGTTCCCGATCCCGGGCTCCGGCAAGCTTTTCATTAATTGTGAATGCTCACATTTAAATGTACACATTTTAACAATTTTACCGTTTTCGTTTTCGTTCCGATTCTCGTTTCCGGTTTATTGTGAACCAGCCTTAACAGATGGTTGGACGTGCAATTTCCTTCTTCCACTCATTTCCTTTCCTAACTGCGAGTCTAAAAATATTATGATTTCCACGCGGCACATGTGCGCCAATCAACCACAAATATTTGCAGCTGTATTTTATTTCTACCTTCATTTTGGTAATTTGAATAATATCGGTTTAACATAAAAGTTAAGTTTACCGCGTCTATGGCTAAGGTCTGGCTCACAATAAACCGGTAACGGAAACGACACCGAGAAAGAAAACATTGTTAAAATAAACATGTTTAAATGTAAGCATTCACAATTAACAAGAAGCTTACCGGACCCCAGGAACGGGAACGTGAAGGTAGGCGAAATTTTAATTTTGCCGTTCTGATTTCCGCTCACAGCCTACTAGATTCGGGCTGTTGTCATCATAAAGCTATTTGGTCGTCGTATATTTTGTAGCAAGGAGGCCGTGACTTAATTTCTTCTTCATCCATCGTTTCTAACTACCGGTAACTCATAAATTCAGTAGAATCACTTTCAATATATGATACGTGTATATGTGACCAGATTACCACGTGAATTGTTATAATGATATTCTGTGTCATAGATTTTGAAGTTGGTTAACCTGTATTTATGTTGGCTGGCTTGTACCCATGAGAGAACATCATTGGGCAATTATATAGGCCTAAAAATAACATCGGAATGCGTAATATCGAATTTACATATCGTTTTTGACATTACACTATCTACCAAAAAGTAATTGGACACTGTTTTTGCCCCCTTTAGAACCTCGTGGTACCACCTCTTGTTGCTATAACAGCAGCCACCCCGTCAGGCATGTTCTCCACTAGTTTGTGTAGGATATCCACTTAAATGCGTCGCCATTCCTCTTGCAATATAGCACTCGGACAATGGATTTCCCGAATTTCCCGAAACCTCAATCGCCGGTCCAATTCGTCTCAAAGGTGCTCAATGGGATTGAGATCAGGACTCTGTGCAGGCCAGTCCAACCCGTGAACATTATTCTCTGCATACCATTGCATAGTAGCCACCGAAACATGGCATCTAGCACGTAAAATCCTGGGTGCCCAATTACTTTTTGGTAGATATATATCGAAATGCAAGTCGTTTCCGTTCTCGGTTTATTGTGAATCAAAAATCTTCACGTTCACGTCCTTCGCTTTCTATTCTCGTTCTGGTTATCGTTCGCGGTTTATTGTGTACCAGCCTTAAGCGCTATCGCTCTGGTCTTTCGTCCAGGCTACCGGAGTTCGATCCCCGGCCAGATCGTTATGGAATCTGTGGTAGACAAAGCGGATGTTGTAGAGGATTTTTCTCGGAGTATTCCACCAATATTCCCCACCTCTTCCTCATTTCATCTACCATTCACGATAGTTAAAAATGGAATGTGTGAAGCTGTAGGGATTGTACAGGTTCGACGCTGATATAGGATTTAAGAACTTGAAGGTACGGACCTTCGGGCAGATACTCGTCCAGGAATGAGACTTGGCTCTATGAGGGCTGGGGAAGGATGGTCCACCTGTCAGCATCGAATTCACGAATGCCACCTAACTTAAGAATAGCTGAAATTAATACAGCCCGAGCAATATTAAAGAAAAAATAATTTAGTTAAAAACCAAGACCCACAAAAAGAATTATATTGCAAAATATGTAGCGGAAGAATAAATGCTTGGGAAATTACAGACTAATTATTGTAATAGCAAAAAATATAACGCCAACAGGAAAAAGATAACCATGAAGACCGAAGAAAGATGGGTTGAAAGATGTATGTCTTCATCAATAGACACATCATTAAGGTGGAATTACTTTGCATGAAAAAACTGGCAGTTTGAGAATATAACACAAGCAGAAGAAGAAAAAGATGATGATGATGATGATGATGATGATGATGATGATTTTAGCTCGATAAACATAACATGATAAAATGATTTCGACTTTTCTATTTAAACTAAATCGGAAATTGATTTTCAAAGGAGACAATGATTACATACCTGCCCACAATCTTCCATTTGGGTCTGCCTTCGCGTCATTAAACCTGTTGCCAGATTGATCTGGGTCAGTTTCAATAGTCAGAATTGTCTCTATATTCTGGGGGCCACCGTTTTCCCCATTCCATGTAATTATGGCCAGGTCACGACCCACACCTACTGCAAATTTGTTCTCCTGACCTTGAATTGGTATAGAGAACCCGACACACCTTTCATCTGGAAACATAATACACAAACACATAATGTTGATTTTGTTGATAAGAAAACAAGAGTTCGCCCCAACTTTTATCTCTAGTCTAAAAACAAAGATGATTGTGTTATAAATTGAATTACAGATAATTGGCTATGGTTCCAACACATTAATTCAGCGATATCGGGGAAATTTTTATATATTTTATACCTAACTTTTTAAATCCGATATTATACTAAAACATACTCATCTGTGGATTAGTTACCGGTATAATACGTGAAAGTCAAGTTTTGGTTTCAATAATCCGTTCGTAATGTATGATGTGCAAATTGAACTCAATGCATTGTCGTATTTTAAAATATAGGGCAATTCAGTATATTTTTCTTGTCACTAATAACTACAACAAATAGATATTCTGGCCTAAAAATGATATAATGAAAAGGTATAGAAAAATATATCTTATTATATACGCATTATTTAATTCGTGAAGAAAGCAAAACTATGTTTTCCTTGTCAAAACTTTCTTATTGATTTCCTCAAAATCGGAATTTTAACTTTTATCAGATTCGGACGCGATACTTTTTAAGTCCAAAAATCGGGACAATTCCGATTTTTCGTGAGGAATAATAACCCTACGTCTGGAATAGGATTGCCACCTGCCTTGGATTAGGCGAGATTGTGCTGAAAATACCTGGCTTTGTGCAGTGTCATCTCTTAGTTACTCCTGGATGCAGTTTTATCCTAATATAAATAGTCCGACCTAGACTTACATCTATTGTTAATCATGTAAGGCTAGGTTCGACATCATTGTCAATGCTGCCAATTAAGCGGTTTTTCCGCTAGATCTGGCGTTTTTCAGTGTTAGTTTAGCGGGTAAAGTTTATTAAATTTATATTGTTCCTTTAGGAATTTAGCGGTTTTTTAACACTCACGGTGGCAAATAATCTTATTTTACATTGACAATATATGTAGCAATTTAGCGATTTGTGCACTATTTCTTAGCGCGTTTTTATGAATGATTTGGCAATACTGACCAGTGTATTGTCACTCATTAAGATCAGTTTTAAGAGCATCTTGAAGGGTGTGGGAAAATACAATAACAACAACAATAATAATAATAATAATAATAATAATAATAATAATAATAATAATAGTAATAATAATAAATAATAATAATTTAATAGCACCTAACTGAAAGTGCGATATATTATCAGGTAAAAATAGGAGGAAAAAGTAAAAGAATTTACATATCTCGGATTAATATTGACAGCAAATAATGACCTAAGGAATGAGGTACAAAGAAGAATAAATCTGGCTAACAGGGCATATTATTCACTTTTACCAATTGTTAAAAATAAAATAATATCTATAGAAATCAAAATCAAGATTTACAAAACCCTAATAAGACCATTATAACATATGGTACAGAAACATGGGTTCTGAATAAAAATACATGCAAACAACTAGCAGTATTTGAGAGGAAAATCTTAAGAAGGATATTCGGAGCAATTGAAACAGTGGATGGATGGAGAGCCAGATATAATAATGAGATATACGAACTGTACAAGGAATCGGACTTGGAGGCGCACATAAGATGTCAAAGACTGAGATGGTTGGGACACGTCACAAGGATGGAAACAACAAGGAAAGTGAAGATTGTCTTCAATAACAACCCAGATGGAACCAGATTAAGAAGAAGACCGAGAACAAGATGGTGGAACTGTGTACGAGTGGATGTGAATAGATTAGGAATAAGGAATTGGAGGGAGTTGGCGATGGATAGAGAAGGATGGAAGAGAGCCATAGAGGAGGTTAAGGCCCACCTGGGCTGTAATACCAAATAAGAAGAAGAAGAAGAAAAATAGAGGAAATAGTTTTACAGCATTACTGTGTGTTATTTTTGTTGTTCATTTAAACTTTCTACACAAGAAATTTCTTATTCTATCCTTTATCATATCTTGTAAATTTTAGTTATCATTACACAGTTTGAATAACGCAAATGAAGTTGTTATTATTATCATTATTATTATTATTATTATTATTATTATTATTATTATTATTATTATTATTATTATTAGCAATACGTCGTAGCCGAGCAGTAAAAAAATCGTCATCAGCGTAGCCAACTTAGCGACTTTGTAGCTAGCTAGTTCTAACGAGTTTTAGAGCAATTCTGGCGACAGATTTGGTGTTCTAGCGCCTAGCAAGAAATATAACGATATTTTAAATTTAAAACAGCGGCATTTCATATCTTAGAATGTCACTGAAATCTTTAATATCATTTCTCGTGTATCGTCTCTGAAAACGTGATTTTTCTTTGAAAATAGAATAGTTCCGCATTAACATTATGACAAGTTATTTTAAACTTTCTAGAAAAGAGTAATGGTTTATGGTTTCTGATTCATCCAGATATAGTCGATAAAGACTTTCCTGGATTCGACTGATTGACAATCCCATTTCTGAAATAAAGGTTGTTTAATAATAATATGTGATTCATTATCTCTGGCAATCGGCGAGGAAGATGACTGGTCTATGTAAGAAATACAGATAAATATTGTCTGGAGTAATTTTATTCAGGAATAATGTCATTTCACGTGTATTTTATATAGGCCTACGATGTAAATTATCTAGCTTTAGATACTTGGAGAAGAAAGTCATACTAAAAATTTTAGCATAAAAATCAATCACCCTTGGCCAGATATGAACCCGGATCTAAAGGCAGGCATGGTAGTCGTCCAATTATCGAAAAAGACAATCTTGTGTATGAAACTGCCAATATTTTTCTAGAACTAAAGCTGTACGAAATACAATACGTAATAAAACGTTGATCAGATAAAGGTATTACATGTCATTAAGCTATCTGTTGGATAAATATATTCAAGTTTGAACATCTCTGTATATTAATCCGTCGTATAGGCCTGCACATAAGGAACTAGAAGGAATATGTGTGTAAATCCTCACCAAACTTCTTGGTGCTCGTGTGTTTCCCGGTAGCGGGATCGTACTTATTCAGTGTTGATCCATGCAGGTCCACAAAGTAGAGAACTGCAGCCTCTTGATCCCAGTGAGGTCCTTCGCCAAGGATCATGGGCGGTGTGAGACTTTCCACTTTGACTGATGCCATCGTACTTTAGGATTAAAAGAAAATAATAAAACATCAATTAACGTGGAGGCCTACTGTTCACTCTAGATCATAGTTTTCCAGAGTATTCTTATACTTTGTCACGGTAAGGATTCAAACCCCGCCAGGTTTTTGTGATATTTGTGAGGGACTGTAATTTGCACGAACTGCATTCCCATTCTGTCTTAGCTATAGTGCAGTTAGCTGATAACTGACACCAAAGCGATATGGAGTCTTCGAAGTTGTTGGGGAGTATATTTTTACTCCGAATAGTCCTACATATTTTTATCATATCATTTTCCTGTTATCACAACTTCATCTTCCCTAGCTGACTTTCAGTGACGAAGCTAAGGTGTAAATACTGGGTGGGCTGAAAAAATCTCCTTAACTTGTATCTTTTTATAGAGCAGATGTTTATCGGCTTTTCTATCAACATTTCTTGTGACACAGACCCCACAAGGAGATGATGACCACTCATTTTCACCCGCAAACAACAATATAATTTATTTGCCTCAGAGCACCCTGTTAGCCAAGGATATTTCTTATACCATGAAAATTGAAAATTTCTGTCTTCCTCCATCCGCTATTTTAATATGTAAATGTGGTGTCGATCTTCTATCGTTGTAAGCACATTTTGTTTCATACGTCCAACTTGAAAAGATTTCTCTTCCAATTCTACAGATAATGACCTCAATATGAGACATTTTACAAAAATTAATATGTAACACACACATGCATGCACTTTTGATTAAACTAAACTCAACAACGCAGCGCTTTCAGAGAATACCAATATAGCGCGACGTAATATTGTGACGGAAGGCTAGCCTCGTTTCGTACGGAGATGTAGCGAACCGATACCCCCTCCCCGGTCCCCCCTCAAGCTTCCGAGCCAAGTCGTAGCCTTGCCTTTAGAGACTTTCTGCCTTTAAGCCTTGCTGCTCGCATTTGTCTCTCCATACTGGAATGACTGCCACCAGTGGACTTAATATATGGAAAGATCGGAGTGCAACCATGTGTTACGATATATCGTGATTACAATCTGCAGACCTATTGTTACTAGGTATAATAACTTAAATTTTTTAGGTAGGATAAGCTTCAAAAGCCTCTTTAGAGCTTCACCACTGCTGACTTTGAGTAGTCCTAATATACGTACGCTAGTTAAAAAGTACTTATAAAATATAGTCTTACCTCTAGCTTTTAGTTTACAGGTTTTGCTGTTAATTAAATGCTTCTATCCTCCACACTGGTTTTGTAATGAGTTAACGTGTTAGCGTGGAAAGATATATAATTATAGTCTACACGATGTAGCCTACATAATGTTAAATCCTTATCTTGAATAATCACAGAATAGAGATATTGAAAATTATACTTGAGATAATATCCACGATATTATCAAAATCACATGATTCCACTTTTGTATGTGGTTTTTTTAACCAGCTTATATTTATCTCGGTAATTAATTGCATAATATGCAATAATTCTGAAGTAAGTTTTAAAGCTTTTAATGAAATGTTCTGCTCATTCTCTTGTGAGCACGTAATATTTGCTTATCCCTATTTTCATAATTTCCGCTGATGAATGAAGTCCTACTTTAGGCCTACTCTTCTATCAATAAATGACCGGCATTGTTAACATTCAAGTCACTTTTGAATGTCAGTTTTCGTAAATAGGAAAATAATATTAGATATTGCAATATAAATGTGGCTATGTAACGTAAATTTGCGAAAAAAAAAATAGTATATTGCGATATAAAGGTGATATGTTAAGACTGTAACAAAATCGAGAACAATTTAATCATGAATCAACTTCATCGCGCCTTTTCTAATTCTGAGATTCTATTACGCATTTAACAATACACGTGTATTGCATACTGTTTTTTCATGATCATATGTTTAGAAATGCAAATAGGCTACTGTATAATTATTACTATATTTTTGCATTGAAAATATAGAGTAAATATATTTTCAAGGGCTTTGCGTATTGTTTTATTGTAGGCCAAGTAACTTCCCCGATCACTAATGGACTTTCAAGGCAAGTACTTTTATTAATTTCGCTATGCTGCCATCTAGGGATTGATTTTGAAGGGAAGCACTTTTATTAATTTCACTATGCTGCCATCTAGGGATTGCAAAATGGATTTTGAAGGCAAGCACTTTTATTAATTTCACTATGCTGCCATCTAGGGATTGCAAAATGGATTTTGAAGGAAAGCACTTTTATTAATTTCACTATGTTGCCATCTAGCGATTGCAAAATGGATTTTGAAGGCAAGCACTTTTATTAATTTCACTATGCTGCCATCTAGGGATTTCAAAATGGATTTTGAAGGCAAGCATTCTTATTAATTTCACTATGCTGCCGTCTAGGGATTGCAAAATGGATTTTGAAGGCAAGCACTTTTATTAATTTCACTATCTAGCGATTACAAAAAAGGTCTTGTTATAACCTGGACCAATTGTACTTCCATCTAGTGGTCGTTGCCAAAAAAAAGTATTTTCGGCAGTGAAGGCTTCGGCGGTTGTTCTCATTTTATGTTGCCATTTCACAACATGGGAATGGCCACTCTGATATATCTACTGTATATGTGATCAGGGGTAACATCCAATCGAATATATCGAAGTAACTAAGATGATTGAAAATGATTATTCTGATATATTTTTTTATTTATTTTTTTTTTAGTTTACTAAATACAGTAACTTAATTCGAACCCATAAATAACACACAGGAGCAAAAAAAAAAAAAAAAAGAAGAAGGACAACAATAGAGCAAAAACATTTAATATTAATTTATATATATATATATATATATATATATATATATATATATATATTATTTTAATGTACCGAAGTACATATGATATTTCCATGCAGATATTCTGCGTCATCATACGATATGTACTTCAGTACATTAAAATAATATATATGATATGCGTAAATCACTTCGTGATTTAAGACGGCGCTTATTCTGTCGGATCCCGGCCAACTAGTCAATCATAACGAGTGCACCTCAGCACATGTGTGGACTTCAGACCTATGTTCATAGACATCTATGACGTAGTGCAGAGTGCGGCCACTAGAGGGAACCCAACAGTTGAAACTTAATCTGAGATGATTCTGTCCGATGATGGGGTGGGTATCCGGTGTGGCTTAGTGGATAAAGCATCAGCATGTAGAGCTGAAAACCTGGGTTCAAATCCTGGCGCCGGAGGGAATTTTTCTCCATTCCATTACTCTTTCATCACATTTAATATATATATATATATTTTTTTTTTTTTTTGATATCTTGGTAGAGATATCTGATATCTTGGTAGACAAATATTGAAGAGCTGTGGGCAATTGTATGTAATTCATTGGTATTGTTTGTGAGTTAGGCCAATGTAAATGCTATTATGAGTGACTTGTTCATTAATATGTTTCTTCAGATGTCTAAATTTTGAATAATAGAGGGCGATTTCTTTTTACGAGTTCTAGAAAATAAACTAGCCTATAAACGATAATATCATTTTCAGCGTGGTAAAGGAACTGAAGTGTTGTAAATCGCGTGAAACGTAGGCTACAGTATACTGGCTTAAAGAAAATAGATACTATTGTGTTCAGATAGCTTGGCTGATGTTATGCGCTAACATTTGAGTAGGGGTGATGTGGAGTGGGACAGCTTCTCGCGGTATTCAGTGGAGCAGGAGGGATAAGGGGGTGAACTGCATGCAGGCTGACGAAGTTATAGCTATATTGAAAAACATCGGTCATATACCTGCACTCCATGGGCGATCACAGTTTTTCCACTCATTGCTATCCAAACATTCGTACTTAACACAATGCAGTCTTCTCTTTTTACTCTTCCACTCACAATAAAATTAACTATAATGTATTTATTGGTTCCATTACGATATTAATGTTTTTTCAATAGTTGTAGTGAGCTTTACGAATAGAGGAAGTTGACCTCAATAGTCTTAGAGGCTACTTGACCATACTCCTGGAGAACCCTCACGTTACTGTTTCTGATGCAGGTATAGGGAGGGTTAAAGAAAAAAGTCGCTGATGTTTCTGTAGTTCCTATTGCGTACAGATGCTGCAGTCATATCCAGTTTGCTATTGCAAGCAGTTTGGTGTGAATCAAGGTCTTGTGAACAATGGCAATCTTAAGTAATAATAATAATAATAATAGTTTTATTTTCCCTGGCAGAGTTAAGGCCATCAGGCCTTTTCTTCCACTCAATCAGGATCAAATCACATACAGAAAAAATACATACCGGTATACAAATATGAACTTAAAAATAATAATAAACATAATTAAGTAGAAAAGAGAGATTGAATACATATACACAATCAGTATTAACTTTGAAATAACAATAATAAAAAAAATATATATATGTAATAAAAAAAAAGAGACTGAATACATAATCACAAACAGAAAAATACATTCTAGTATACAAGTATTAAGTTAAAAGAAAAGAAAAAAAGAATTAGTACATATGAATATAATCTCACAACTAAAGGAATAGTACAATTAGTATGATCAGCACAGCACGTGTTACATTGAGACAATCACAATTACCTAGATATTAGTGTTAATGGAAAAATAAAGTAATGACTGTGTAAAATAATAATAATAATAATAATAATAATAATAATAATAATAATAATAAATAAAAATTATGCCTAAAAACTAGTTCTGTGCGTTTAAAATATTTCTAAACAACCTAATTTTAAACAACTGGGGACTAAGACTACCCCTGATTTCCAGCGGCAGCGAATTCCATGAGCGGGCCATGGCTATTGAGAAAGAACTTGAGTACAGAGATGTCTGATGACGTGGTATTGATAGCAACAGATTGTGTAAGTTTCATCTTATGCTTATTTGTAGTGTCTCATTTAATTAGTGGGAGAGGGAACCATATTCGTTCACGAGTATTTTCAATAAGAATATGACAATGTGAGGTGCGGTAAACCTATGATATCAGTCACCAAGAGGAGTAGAATAGAAATATAGGCAATATAAAACTTCACCACAACATTTGATTTTTCGTGATTCGTATACATAAATTAACAGCCTTAAAATACGTACATTCAAACAAAATGGGCATTTTCCTAAACTTCTATTTCTACTCCTCTTGATCCGTCACTAACTGTATGAAAGAGCTATTAAAGTGACTGGAATTGAGGAGGGGGGAATAGAATTCTTAAGGGGAGACAAACAGACGAATTAAAAAGTCCAACGAAAAAACGGCCACAGGATTGTTCTAAAAACTAATAATGATAATTTCGATAGCAATGCATTGAGAAAGAATATTTTTTTCATATAGAAGAAGGACAGTGTTTTACACATACTAATTTTCAATATTGTACAAGAGGAGGAATGGAGGAAAAAAATGTTGAATATTTCCAAAATTTTACTGCTGTAAGCTGTACCTAAACCCATAAAAGTAAAGTCTGACAGCATTTTTGAAGACAATGTAGTCTTTTCATTGCTACTGTGATGCAGAAATTTAGTTACAATTTTAATTGGAATTGCAAAAATGATGAGTAATATTAACAATGCATACCAATTTGCCTGGAAGAGAGAACATCAGAACAGGAAACATTTTTATATGTTTTACAATAAATTTTGTTTTCGTATTGCCATGACATTTCATACGCTGAAAGAAAATAAAACCGTCTTTGATGATCAAATGGTTGTTATGCTTGCTATTAGATTCGATTCCTGAGTTTAAATTCAACTGACAACAGCTTTTAAAGGCTTCTTTTGGAAAGAAAAGATGCTGGGAGAAAAAATCTAACCAACAACACTAAAGTCTTTAAATAAAAAGGTAAACAAATTAATAAAGGAGTAGGAAAAATAATTCAACTAAGAAATCTACCCCCTATAATAGGCATAATTAATAAACCCAATATTCCTTTAATTATATTAAATCTATATTCACCTATATTATATATACTCATTATATATTCCCATTGTGGAATCCTGGGAAACGAGAATGGGGATGCTTTAGCAAAGAAGGGCAGCACTGCTACTTACAGACCTGTTACTAAATCTACGGTACCTATTACTCTGTGAAAAGATTTATTAAATCTACATACTTAGACTTCAACAAACAAAATTTGATAACTCAATCCCAAGGGAAAAAATGGAACTCTCTGCATCAAAATCCACAGTTAATTCCCGGTTTACCACGAAAATCGTCTGTAGCTGCATTTAGATTGGCAACAGGCCATGATTGTTTGGCCAAACACCTGCATAGAATTGGAATATATCAGTCCCCTAACTGCCCATTGTGCAACTCAAACCAAGAAATGGATTCGGAACACCTCAAAATCTGTGCTTCACTGGCTGACCATGATAATATGTTTGAAAAATATTGGAGTGCAAGAGGTCAAATGACTTTATTGTCAAATGCCTGGCATTAGAAAACAACAACAACAACATATATACTCAATATATTAAAATCACCACACAAAGTAAAGTAAAATAAACGAAAATAATAACAAACAGTTAAACCCGTAGAAAAATAAAACAAAAAAAAAATCCAAAGATATTTACATATCTCAAAGATACTATTTCCAAAATTAAATCCTTTGAATAAAATCCAGCCAAAAAAGGTAGCCTATACCATATAAAGCAAAATTAGAAATATATAAACATGTTAAAGTTAAATGTATTTGAAAGGATAAATTACCTATAAAACAATTATCTTGAGAATCCCTTATAACATTTCAATGTACAATACATAATAGAACCCTATTCCTGAGTTTCAGGCAAAATTTAGTAACCATCTCTGACCTATGTATTAGAATTCTTGTGTATCTTTTATTATAAAGAGTAATGAATTTTGTTAAACCAGTGCTGCACTACAGAATTAGAATTTTTCTCGATGTCAGACTATCAGATTTCAGGAAAGTGTTAGACAGCTATATCTAGAGGTGATATCAGCCAACTAAGAAATAATCAGACATACTTCCTTGTCTGGAATGTATTTTTATTTTTTTTTACATAAAACTTTTGAGTAGATACAGAGTTCATAGTTCATACATAAGTCATAACAGATAGTTCAGACTGCAAGGTGAAATGTTAAGTATTCACTATGTAAATGCTGTTTTTAGGCGAGAATGTCAATGTTTCTTGAAGTTCTTTTCATAGTTAGCAGGAGGTGAAAGGAGTAACAGATAAAGATTCTTGTGACATAAGCTTAGGTTCACTTCACTCAACACACAGGAATCTCAGCTTATCAATTGATGATACCGTTCACCAACAATGCCACAGTTAGCATGTAGATTGCCACCGGAACTTAGAAAAATAATGAGTAATATTTGTAATGTCTGCTAGCTTCCTCGTATGTCAACAATCTCCATTCCTTTCCCATAGACACACGCAGTAATGGACGAGCTGAAAAAAAAAATACATGTTAGGATCGAAATATAACACTATTTGAGCTATGTTATAATAATGTAGAGGTAAATTAGTCCAAAATATCACTAATAATTTATTTCTGATTACACACAGTCATTAGTAAATAACGAATCTCTGAAGAAAAAAAAAGTTAACGAATCCTGTAACATTCTGACACATTATGGCATCCTTGGGAATGAAACTGGTCGCCAGCATTGACAGGCAACAAAGCGGAGTGACACAAAATCCTAATTCGAATGTCGCACTCCTGTGGAACAAACCCGTAATATATGAATATTACCACTCAAAATAACTCTGATTGAGGTTCTGGCTGATACGTACACTTGATCAAAATGAAAGTGGCCGGCATCTGAGAGACTAAGTTCGAATCAGATATTTCCGTGAGCGCTCGGGACAGCAAGGGTTTATTCAAAAGATTGCATATATTCTTCTAGTAGTTATAATGGGGAACACAACTATTAATCACTAACATCTTGCGAGAAAATAATTAATAGATAAGATTTAAAACAGACAGATTGTTCAGAGTGTTCAAACAGTGAATATTGTAACACAAACATTATATACTGTATAACAGGTTCTCAAGTGGAGTATGACCATTGCTCATTACATTGCCATTCTGACTGCAGTAAAACTCTTAGCGTAGTTGGTAGAGTGTTAGCTAAGAGGTCGTGAGGTTGCAAGTTCAAATCTTCATGGAGTTATTAAACTTTTTTTTTTTTTGTTGCCTTTTAAATGCATCAACAGGTTTTCGTCATTTTTTTTTATCCTTAGAATACTTTTCGCTTTATTATTTTTTTCGTGTTAAGAGAAACTTTTGACGCTAGATGGAAGTAACACTAAAGACGACAATTAGGAGCTTTCATATTAAAATTCTGTGTTAATTATTTTATTAATCCCTGCTGCTTTGCACTCTATTGTCTAAGGAACATTCAGTAAATATGTTGATGGTTAAATAATTGGCAATAATTAATTTTCAAGTTGTGCTACAGAGAATATGATTATTATACTAATCTAAATCCGTGATCATTAGGGCCTAAACGTAGTAATTGTAAACAAGAAAAAAAAAACATAATTCTGATGACAAAATATATCCTGATTTCCTGGAATTATAACAACAAATTTTCACCAATTTTATAATTATCTGTAAGTAACATGAATTAACATAAGCCAAATTATTTGATTATATTACACTAAAAGGAGTTGTAAAAAATAAAAGAAAGGACAAAACAAAAAATTCTCTACAGAGATTCGAAGTATGCTGTGGAGGTAGCCCAAATCAGCGCCTTGTATTACGGAGTTAACTAAAGCGGCGCACAGAGGTTTACGGTAGTGAACTGTGCGCTTACCTGAAGGGACTTGGAAAATTTTCACTGCTCAAAAGACTGGCCACTTTCATTTTGACCAAGTGGACATCTATTATCAGGCAGTACATCTCACTTGACGATATGTGTCAGAGGAAGAACAATTGTTTGTATACATCTGAAGTCTGATTAGTGTAATATGTAACTAGTTGGCGATGTATGCAATGGAGGGGGAAAGGAACTGGTCACACTATCCCATTATCTTCTGGCTTAGTTGTCTCATAAATGGTGCCTTGTTGGTATGGCTTGTGAGGTTCAGACCTGTCTTCGGACAGTTGACTAAACAACCACCACTCAAAAAATTATTAATATTCATAGAAAATGTTGTGGTTGTAAAATTACAAATGATACAGTATATTGTCAGGCCTTTGTAGTCCTGTGTGCAATTTTCAGATGGTGTGTTCGGTAAGCTACATTGCATGGAGTGAATTAAGGAGACACGGAATTGCCTATCTTGACAGTATTAATCTATATCTTCTATAAGGAACTTTTTCTCGAAAACTGTTGAAGATAAATAGCTGATTCTTTTACAGCTCATGAACACAGAACTTGACTTTATATTGAAATAGTTTTTATTTAATTATTGAGAAATCATTTTTTTCCCATTCGTATATTCAACGATTTTCAGTACATTTACCTCCTTTAACATCTCCAAAATAGGCCATAACTGTTTGGCCAAGCACCTGCATAGAACTGGAATATATCAGTCCCCTAACTGCCCATTGTGCAACTCAAATCAAGAAATGGATTCGGAACACCTCAAAATCTGTGCTTCAGTGGTTGACATGACAATATCTTTGAAAAATATTGGAGTACAAGAGGCCAAATGACTTTATGTCAAACAGCTGGCATTAGAAAACAATAACAACATCTACAAAATTTAACAAATTTCAAAAACATCGTTTCAGTACATTTCAGCTTTCTAGATTAAATAGGTGGAAAAAAAAAAGTTCCTTTTCTGTGGGAAAATTAAACTTGCGGTAAATGAGAGTTAAAATAAACTTGCATATATACACTACGCCATCTTTCAATTTTGATCATGTGGAGTAAGAACTATACTGCATGATGAATGTCACATGATATTGGTTTCTATGGCGATGGATATTAATGAAAAAATTGTGGAATGCCTGCAAATAAAATGGAAGTTCCATGAAAACTTTCTCCGACATATCTTCATCTACCACAAATTCTACTTGGAATTCGTAGGGATTTAAACAGTCTCTAGCATGGAATCCTTTCATATAACGTACACCCAGGATAAGAGACAATTATGGAATGGTGGAGATATGGTAGAATAAACTGAAGTGCAGTTTGAAAACCTACTGTAATACCATCTTTGTCCACCACTCCACCACAGGTTTCCATGTAGACTTCATTTCCTGAAATTTCAGGATGATAATGAATTACAGCAAAATGATGAAACAATGGCTGAAGAAATTGAAACTAGAGTCTCAAATGAAATGCACTAATCATTGAGCTGACATTCCACCTCATTTCATACCTGGATTTCCACGTGAGGAGTCCCTGAATATCGGGCACAATACTGCAATACTCAGCCCCAGTGTATGCAGACAAACTGCTGTCTTCGAGATGACATGACCATTTCCATACTTTGATGCGTTGGTCTATTGACGTGCTCACCAGCATATTGTCGACAAGTCTCAAACCTGTAAAATCAGTCACAGCATTCAGTAGATAGTTTTTGACGCTATAAAGCTGTCCTAAATTGAAGGTGGCTGTGTTATGTAGGCACAGGAATATCAGAGATACAGGTATATGTTAAATCATAAAAGACTCTCTGAAAGGTTTGTCTTTACAAATTCTGTACTTCATAACAATGCTAAGTTTGCAAGGAATATACAGTAGTATATAGTATATTTTCCATAATATCATAAGACATTTTATCATATATTACTTATAGGGTGGAAGGGAACCTATTATATTAATTCACAGAGATAAAAATCAGAGATTTTTTTTTTTTTTTGAGGAAGGTATTCATTTCGTATATCTGCACAGTTATATTAGTTTCACCCTGTATAAAAAAAACACTCTCTCTCTATCTCTATCTCTATCTCTATCTCTATCTCTATCTCTCCTGGAGATGCTACTTTATTTGTTATGGCAATTTTCATGGATATTGTCATTGACATTCTGATACAGGACATTTATTTTCATTTACAAGTTTGCATCTTGTCATTGGAAGTAACAGATTCTCCACACTACCAAACTAGCAGTCAAAAGAAATTGTAAATTTATCGTAAGCAGAATATCTGTAATTAAGAAAATGTACTTTGAAATGATTTGAAAATTGAGATAGAGTTCATATTCAGCTTTTGTCATGTAGTCTGTTGTCAAAAAATATTAAAGTTAGAATTTATAAAACAGTTATATTACCGGTTGTTCTATATGGTTGTGAAACTTGGACTCTCACTTTGAGAGAGGAACAGAGATTAAGGGTGTTTGAGAATAAAGTTCTTAGGAAAATATGTGGGGCTAAGAGGGATGAAGTTACAGGAGAATGGAGAAAGTTACACAACACAGAACTGCACGCATTGTATTCTTCACCTGACATAATTAGGAACATTAAATCCAGACGTTTGAGATGGGCAGGGCATGTAGCACGTATGGGCAAATCCAGAAATGCATATAGGGTGTTAGTTGGGAGACCGGATGAAAAGAGACCTTTGGGGAGGCCGAGACGTAGATGGGAGGATAATATTAAAATGGATTTGAGGGAGGTGGGATATGATGATAGAGAGTGGATTAATCTTGCTCAGGGTAGGGACCAATGGCGGGCTTATGTGATGGCGGCAATGAACCTGCGAGTTCCTTAAAAGCCAGTAAGTTCATACATATATTGGGTAGGTACATTATGTTTTGCTAGCTAGGGATCTTTCACATGCAGTAAATCTATTACATGGAGCAAACAGTTTTACTTGCTCATCAATTCATCATCAAATGGAAGCTGAACTTCAGATTTTTCCACCTAAAAATCCATTGCACTTTCTCAATGCATCGATGTAAAGACCATTAGACTACAAAGAACAACCGCATATTAATTGTAATAGTATGATAAGCTATTTTAGCAGTCTTCGCATTAATCAGAGGTAACTCACCAGTAATTTGAGATAGATGTGCAAGATCATTTCGCCACTGCATGATAAGCTGTGCTCTGAAAGTGTCCTTTTGCACAATCTGAAAAACACTCAGCACTAAGGCACTGTCGTCACCTCCCGTTGCAAGTAGGAATACGTCACTACGAAGCATGCGCCAGTCGTAGCTGTTTATCCCTGACTGATGCACTTTGAAACATGAGAAGGGCTGCAGGTCATCACACACTTCTTCAACGCACTTTCTCAAGTCCCAAAAAGCAACTCTTCCATTAGTGGCCATTGTGAGAAAAAGCAGACCTTGGCACTCAGTCTCAATGTGAGACACCTTCAAGATGCAGCGCTTATGGAAAAAGGAAGTCCCAGCCAGTCTAAACTCATTGAGAGATGCACAAAACACGAACAGCCTGTGAAAATTAATGGTGTTAATGCCCAGACATTCCACATTGCACTTGCTCTAGATTCAAATAATAATAAGGGGATGATGGAAATATATTCTGAAGATTTCACTAAATAGGATCTACTGAAGATTGTGATGGACTTACTGACAGGAATTGGTACCTTGGAAAACATGGAACTTTCAAGTGTGAATCTTACCTATTTATTAAACTCTTATGATGGAAGTTTGAGTGTGAATCTTAGTCATTTATTAACCTCTTATGATGGAAGTTCTAAGCTATTTATTGAACCTCTTATAATGGAAGTTCCAAGTGTGAATCTTAGCTATTTATTAAACTCTTATGACGTAAGTTCCTTAGCTATTTATTGAATCTCATATGATGGAAGTTCAAGTGTGAATCTTAGCTATTTATAAAACTCTTATGACGGAAGTTCAAAGTGTGAATCTTAGCTATTTATAAAACTCTTATGACGGAAGTTCAAAGTGTGAATCTTAGCTATTTATTAAACTCTTATGACGTAAGTTCCTTAGCTATTTATTGAATCTCATATGATGGAAGTTCAAGTGTGAATCTTAGCTATTTATTAAACTCTTATGATGGAAGTTCCAAGTGTGAATCTAGCTATTTATTAAACTCTTATGATGGAAGTTCCAAGTGTGAATCTTGACTATTTATTAAACTCTTATGATGGAAGTTCCAAGTGTGAATCTTAGCTGTTTATTAAACTCTTATGACGGAAGTTCCTTAGCTATTTATTGAACCTCATATGATGGAAGTTCAAGTGTGAATCTTAGCCATTTATTAAACTCTTATGATGGAAGTTCCAAGTGTGAATCTTGACTATTTATTAAACTCTTATGATGGAAGTTCCAAGTGTGAATCTTAGCTGTTTATTAAACTCTTATGACGGAAGTTCCTTAGCTATTTATTGAACCTCATATGATGGAAGTTCAAGTGTGAATCTTAGCTATTTATTAAACTCTTATGATGGAAGTTCCAAGTGTGAATCTAGCTATTTATTGAACCTCATATGATGGAAATTCAAGTGTGAACCTAAGCTATTTATTAAACTCTTATGACGGAAGTTCCAAGTGTGAATCTTAGCTATTTATTGAACCTCATATGATGAAACTTCAAAGTGTGAATCTTGGCTATTTATTAAACTCTTATGATAGAAGTTATAAATGTAAATCTTAGCTATTTATTAAAGCTCATGTGATATCAATGTTTGGTACCATAAATCTGGGACAGAGATTATCACTGAAAGGAATATTTTAAGATTCTAAAAATGACCTACAAGAGATAGACTTTGGACTATTTTTCAACTGGAATTAATTCTCAGAAATTACTCTGTCCAGAACAATGTTCCATGATCTTATAATTAATAACTGTTCTCATACATAACAAGCAAAATGTCTTATGGCATTTCAGAACTACACACATTATTATAGTCATAAGAAACAAAGGCCCAGATGATGGAGCTTGTATTTCCGCATTGTTGGAGATGTAAATCAGTATTCGAAATGATAAAAATGTAAAGGGAGAGGAAATTTCTCGTTGACATAATATTATTTTTTTAAGTATTTATATAAATTATAACTTATTAGTTTTTAAATTTTATTATTAATAAGTTACATGTTGTTGTTGTTGTTATTAACATCTATTTTATTTAATTGCTGTAGTACCACTGGTATTTTGAATTTCTGGTATAATATTAACTCTTTCTATCCTATATTATGACTTCATTAGATAATTCACAAATCAATTACAAAACAGTATTACGAAAACACAACAACAAAAATGTTTATGAAAACAATAAACGCGTAGTATTTCTAGCATCTTTCTGGAAAAAAAAAAGACAGTCTAAAATGTTTCAATATACTTGAATTCGTGCATAAGTTCGAAGCGTTTTTTGTACTTTCATTCATCTGTTGCCCATGTGTTCATAGCAACCAAGTATTTATTTGCGCTACGAACTTAAGCAACAATCCAATACGTATTTCGATTTTTAAATGCCAACAACATTCTTTAGGGTCATTCTTGACTTTATCTTTCGCTTTTATAAATGAAGAAATTAAGAATGACAATTTAGATAACATACTTGAGCAGCTCTCATTTTTTCAAAAAAAGCTTAGAAATCCTAGACACACATATGAAGCCAGCTGTAGCTCAGTCAACTGACGGTTGATCCAGAAAACTCGATTCCTAGCAAGTTCTGTGAGATTTATGATTAGCATAGCGACTGTAGGACAGGTTTTCGTCAAGTAATATGATTTCTAAAATATTATAACCAATTAAATTTTAGTTGAGACTAGTTGTTGAGGCCGATCATAGTGAGTTTGAAACAGTTCTTCACCTGAGAAAACCGTCGGAGCATCCTGCAGCCAGCAGCACTGTCTCTGAGCTCTGATCCACGACTGCTGCACAGAGGTCCATGTATCGTGTCTCAGGGTCAGTTGGCCGCTCCTGTGACTGCCAGGGTTTCTTATTACCCTTGGTAGAACCTCTTATCATGTGGGACTGCAGCTCCTGGCACGTTATGTGATGTGTCTTTCCTGCATGCATTTCAGGCAGAAATTATTTTACATTTATCTGAACAAAATATACAATAAATAATGTTAAAATATTCAATCGTATGATTTATCAATTTAATATTAACATTTGTTAATACATGTTAAATATGTTGTTTTCTAATGCCAGGCGTTTGACAATAAAGTCATTTGACCTCTTGCACTCCAATATTTTTCAAAGATATTATCATGGTCTTAGGAGAAAATCCACAAATGATTAGGGAAAACGCGGAAATTCTACTTGAAACAAGTAAAGAGATAGGGTTGGAAGTAAATCCCGAAAAGAATAAGTATATGATTATGTCTCGTGATCAGAATATTGTACGAAATGGAACTATAAAAGTTGGAGATTTATCCTTCGAAGAGGTGGAAAAATTCAAATATCTTGGAGCAACAGTAACAAATATAAATGACACTCAGGAGGAAATTAAACGCAGAATAAATATGGGAAATGCCTGTTATTATTCAGTTGAGAAGCTTTTGTCATCTAGTCTGCTGTCAAAAAATCTGAAAGTTAGAATTTATGAAACTTGGACTCTCACTTTGAGAGAGGAACAGAGTTTGAGGGTTTTTGAGAATAAGGTTCGTAGGAAAATATTTGGGGCTAAGAGGGATAAAGTTACAGGAAAATGGAGAAAGTCACACAACGCAGAACTGCACGCATTGTATTCTTCACCTAACATAATTAGGAACATTAAATCCAGACGTTTGAGATGGGCAGGGCATGTAGCACGTATGGGCGAATCCAGAAATGCATATAGAGTGTTAGTTGGGAGGCCAGAGGGGAAAAGACCTTTGGGGAGGCCGAGACGTAGATGGGAAGGTAATATTAAAATGGATTTGAGGGAGGTGGGATAAGATGGTAGAGACTGGATTAATCTTGCTCAGGATAGGGACCAATGGCGGGCTTATGTGAGGGTGGCAATGAACCTCCGGGTTCCTTAAAAGCCAGTAAGTAAGTAAGTAAGTAAGTAAGTAAGTAAGTAAGTAAGTAAGTAAGTAAGTAATTATCATAGTCAGCCAATGAAGCACAGATTTTGAGGTGTTCCGAATCCATTGCTTGGTTTGAGTTGCACAATGGGCAGTTAGGGGACTGATATATTCCAATTCTATGCAGGTGTTTGGCCAAACAGTCATGGCCTGTTGCCAATCTAAATGCAGCTACAGACGATTTTCGTGGTAAATCGGGAATTAACTGTGGATTATGTTGCAGAGAGTTACATTTTTTCTCTTGAGATTGTGTTATTAAATTTTGTTTGTTGAAGTCTAAGTATGTAGATTTAATAAATCTTTTCACAGAGTAATACGTAGATTTAGTAACAGGTCTGTAAGTAGCAGTGCTGCGCTTCTTTGCTAAAGCATCCGCATTCTCGTTTCCCAGGATTCCAAAATGGGATGGTATCCATTGGAATACAATTATTTTATTGAGTGATATTAATTGAGAGAGCATTTTAATTATTTCTGCTGTTTGAGATGAAGGTGTGTGTTTAGAGACTATTGATAGAATAGCTGACAATATAACTGCATTCTTAAATTTATTGATGTGGCATAGAAGATTCCTGAGACTTTCACTTATTGCAATGATTTCTCCATCAAAACTTGTTGTTCCATATCCAAGTGATCTATAAAGTGAAAAGAGACAGCACGTAACACCTGCACCAGCACCTTGTTCTCTGGAGATCAAGGATCCATCAGTGTGTAAATGAAGCCAGTTTTGTGGAGGGTACCTAATATTAATTGTCTCTAAAGACAATTGTTTCACTATTTCAGTGTTTACTTCTGATTTCAGTATTTCTTCTGTTAAATTTAGATTATACTCTATATTTAATAGCGTTAAAAGGTGGTTTAATTTGTAAGTTTTCTTTTAAATTCGGGATATTGATTTTCTGTTTTAATTCTTGAACCATGGATATGAAACTTTTTTGAGTTTTTAATCTACAGAGAGGACTGTATGAATGCCAATTGTTTCCTGGTAATCTGATAAGACATGTTAAATATAAATAATGTATAAACGTTTTCGCCTTTTACGGCATCTTCAGATACAATTTGCTTCTACGATATCTAAATTACATAGTAGAATTTTTGTTTTCTAAATTTAAAAAAAATACAAGAGAATTTCAACGACAAAAATATTGTGTGTCCATCCCTAGTCATGTTGTGCGTTATGCCTAAAACAATTTATGAACGACTTGAGTCGAACACTCTGTACAGTACAGAGTAACAAATACATGTAGATTTATAAAATACATAGTATTACCAGATAAATGAAAGGGATAAATCGTGAAACAGCGAACGCCAGTAGGGGAAGTTATCCCCACCCTCACTGCTCGGCACCTTGCTCGCCTGCTCTCTCTCTCTCTCTCTCTACTATCTGTCCCGCTTCGGTAGATCACTGCCTACCGTCTCGCACGTATTTCATAACAGTACTAATACACAATACAATCAAATTAGGCCGCATTAGACAACAGCCCAGTATCTTATCATATCCGCCTTCAAATTCTCCTTGCACAATTTGAGGAAGAAGTACACTTCTTCGGTACGGCTCATCACAGCACGTGGTTCCGTCTGTACACGAAGCTGGACACGGACACAATGAAGCTCTACCAGCACGCGTTAACACTTATGCCACCCCCGCAGTCAACCCCTACCAAGCTAAATTCACAAGCCTGCCACTTTCTACCCACGCTATTCGGTCATTGTCCTCCGCGCCTTTCCATCATTGCCCCCTTGAACATAAATAGATTCATTTTCCCCTTCTACCATCAACTAACCTCGGTAGCCGAGAGGTCTAAAGCGTGACCAAAGAGAATACGTGGGTTTCGTTAGGAAGATACTCGGATCGAATACTAGCCCCTGAGAAGTCATAAGAAAAAAAAAAGAGAGAGACAGGAAGCATGGAACAGAGAAGGAGAGGCTGGAGAGAGAGAGAGGACGAAGTTCCTCTTTTGCTTCGTAGATACCGCATTCACTCTTTTTGTTCCACTTTCCTCCACTAGATGTCACCCCCACCCTAAACCCCTATTTCCACTCTTTCCCGCTAGTGTGTGTGGTGAGCTTGTAGGGGAAGAGTGGAAAGGGGACGTGGGCGGAGCTTAGCGTTCGCTGTTTTACGATTTGCCCATTGAAAGCAAAATACAGATTTGTAGTAAATCATCGAATATTTTCAATAAAAAAATTTGATTAAAAATAAGACAGTGTTTCAAACTCAAACCAATGTATGTGGAAAGCTGATGTTTTAATGTGACAACATACCATCTTTGACCTGCACACAGAGTTTCCAGACCTTCAGCTGCGCCCTTCCCCCAGCAGAGAACATGAGCACATAGTCGGGTAGTGTGCAGCATGACACCACTCGAACACTGGAGATGTGACTCTGATGCACAGTGTGGGACTGCATGACGTTGGAGTGGCTCAGTGTTGTCACACGGACGGTTGTGTCCTCACTTGCTGACACAAGCACATGGTGGCTGCCCGGCACATAGCACATGCAATTGATCAGCTTCGAATGGAAACCTCTCTGCAATGAAAAGCAGGCAAAACACAGGTAAGATAATCAGAGCCATTTATAAAGGATGATTCACTCAGGATTAAATTCACAACATACAAGATGGAAGTGAAATAACCTTGCAGATTGAAAGGGACGATAGGGTACACATAAATGAATAGAAAACTTATATTACGTTTTGTGATTAAATGCACGGTTAATTGATATGATATGATATATATTTCTCAAAATCTTCGGTCCTGCTGGCCCTTCACATTTCTGTATTCGGGCCAGCATTCCCTTACTTGCACTATTTACAACTTTAAACAAGATGTATTTTGACATTTGAAGCCTGTTCTTGCTATGTCTTTCATGTCCCTTCATTTTCACTTGACCGTCCTTTTACTTTATCCACTACTATTCTACTTCCCTTCTCTTATTCTCAGTTCCCTTAAAAATCATTCCTACCTTCATAACTAACTAAATACTTTAAATAACAATACATGTAACTTATTTAATATACAAGACCTAACCCTTGTTGACTATTTCACTAAAAACTTGAACTATTATTATATTCACTGTTTAAACTCTTCTCACACAACACATTAGCGCTCGTATCCTAGCAACATTGCTTTCACTTTATTTATAACAATATTTAACACTGAAAAAAGTACAAGAGTTCACTTCCATTTATCCATTACCTAACTGAACCTACTATTATTTCATCCCACTGATGCACCATTTCCTCAGATTATAGAAAGTTTTTCTCCACTATTGCCCCCTCTTTTCACACTCCTGGCACGCTTTACACAGTCAATACTTCCCTTTCTATTCCCCGCACTTATTTGGCTTCCTCGTTCACCAGTCTCTTCTTTTGTCGGTTCAGCATTCCTCTCTCGCCCCTTCTGCGCACGGTTAATTAGAAAATTAAGTTTGAAGTTTCAGCAGTCTGACAACATCACCACTAACACACTCTACTTATGATACAGATATAAGAGGTCAATGAACTCAGTAACTCAGTTTGACTCGCTAGACGAGCTGTTCTCTGGCGCTGTGTTGCAACCAACTCGCAGTGTGCAGTTGCTTGAATTTAGAGGTTTTTAAAATTAAATTTACACGAAAACCGTCCACAATATTGTGACAGCCGGGTGTCGATCGTACGTCCCACAGAGGGCGGGAGCGCGAGAGACGGGCGACGCGGCAGGGGAGGTTGCACACGCATCTGGTGCATGCCGAGATGGGAAGAAAGCACTGCGGCGCCAGGCGAAAGGGAACGCAGGTGCTTCGCTGTGCGAGGTGAAGGGGGGAACGAAACCTCCCGAACAGACGTGCGGAAACAGAAGCCGCGAGTAACAGGTGGAAGACACCAGAAACAGAAACTTCCAGAATCGTACTTTCTGGAAACTATGGTTTAGTAATAAATACAGGACGCGAGGAGAAGAGAGTTCAGTTTTTGGACAGCAAGCCAGTCAGTCTTGTATAGCAGTGAAGCCTGAGTTCGACTTGAGTGTGTGTCTGCAACTGTGCGAGCGTCCAGGAGAGTGTGGCGTATCTGGAGTCTGTGGTTCGACGTGCAGTGGACCGCAGTTGGGGGACCTGAGTTCGAAGTTCAGTGTACTGTCTCTGAAAGTCTTGGGTTCGATATACTGTGAACTTGAGTGAATGAGCTAGAATAACTAGCCAAGGCAAACGAACTGAGAACTGACAGTTTTGTTTTGTAAATAGTGCTTTGTGAACATTAGTTGAGATTAGCAGTACATTGTTGTTTTCAATAATCCAAGTGAATTGTCATTGTCGTCTGTGGAGTGCAATAACGAATACTGTGTTGCTGTGTGGAGTGGAAATCCCATTGTTGACGGGAGTGTTTAAATTAAATTATAGAAAGTGATTATTGTTGTGACAATAAAAGTTACATTATTGTTTTAATTAAAAGTTACACTATTGAAATACGCCAGAGGGATAAATTATTATTTATTAATTTTCCTATCGAGATGGACAAAAATCACGATTCTACTTGCAATAGTTACCGAATAAGAGGTTGTTAAACATTTGAAAAAAACTTTTTTTTTTGAAAAACTATTAACTTTCCACCAATATGATATGATAGTTTTTTGTTACATACATTAGCTATTCACTATGAAAATCTGCGAGGCTATTTCATTTTCACGCTGTATATTGAGATTTTATCGCTGGATAATGTATTTTGCATTACCGGTATAGATGTTCCTATCAGAAATGGAATTCAACACCATCACTAGCAGCCCTTAGTGGCCATACTTATAAATGTTGATAACTAAGCATTTTAATGGGCTTATATCTACCAGTTCATCACAACACTCACCAGAATGACTGGCTTCACCAGGTGATCCAACATAAAAGTGACATGATGCACCTTCTTGTCTTTCAAATAGATGAAGGTGAAAGATGTTCCCTTTAGACTGCTGTCCCAGGAACGATGCCCACCTCCACAAGGAATTGTCATCAATGTACGCCTTTCTGCATGACTCCAGATCCAGAAGTTGACCTGATATATTATACAGTATCAGCATGTGAAAAGTCTGAGTTTCAATCCAGGTAAATACCTAACTGTTAACTTTCAAACAAGTTACGATATTTTCCTTCTCATTTGATTAACACCAATACCCCCTTTTCTATTCGTTAGTGTGTAATTGTACATATAATTTATATTACCGATATTTCTAAAATTAAAGTTCTAAATTCACATTTAATTTGACTCGTCTATTTACTGTCATCAGTTATTATTCTTGTATGTGTAATATTATTCTGTGTTTTTCGCAACCCAGGATGCCTGGAAAGACGATTTTTTTCTAATAAATTATATATGAGTGAAATGCTATTTATTGGTCGTTTTTCTTCTTAGGACTTGTGATGCTATTTTTTGCTTAGAGGACTTAGAGGTAAACTTCTAAACTTTTAAATGGAAAAGACTAATGCGAAACTTCAGTTATAACATAACATCAGTCAGAAAAAATATGATATACATACAGAGTATGGTGGAGGAATATATCTTGAAATTAAAGTTGTTGTTGTTTTCTAATGCCAGGCGTTTGACAATAAAGTCATTTGACTTCTTGCACTCCAATATTTTTCAAAGATATTATCATGGCCAGCCACTGAAGCACAGATTTTGAGGTGTTCCGAATCCATTTCTTGGTTTGAGTTGCACAATGGGCAGTTAGGGGACTGATATATTCCAATTCTATGCAGGTGTTTGGCCAAAAAATCATGGCCTGTTGCCAATCTAAATGCAGCTGTAGACGATTTTCGTGGTAAATCGGGAATTAACTGTGGATTATGATGCAGAGAGTTCCATTTTTTCCCTTGAGATTGTGTTATCAAATTTTGTTTGTTGAAGTCTAATATGTAGATTTAATAAATCTTTTCACAGAGTAATACGTAGATTTAGTAACAGGTCTGTAAGTAGCAGTGCTGCCCTTCTTTCCTAAAGCATCCGCATTCTCGTTTCCCAGGATTCCACAATGGGATGGTATCCATTGGAATTTATTCTTTTATTGAGTGATATTAATTGAGAGAGCATTTTAGTTATTTCTGCTGTTTGAGATGAAGGTGTGTGTTTAGAGACTATTGATAGAATAGCTGCTTTGGAGTCTGACAATATAACTGCATTCTTAAATTTATTGATGTGGCATAGAAGATTCCTGAGACTTTCACTTATTGCAGTGATTTCTCCATCAAAATTTGTTGTTCCATATCCAAGAGATCTATAAAGTGAGAAGAGACAGCATGTAACACCTGCATCGGCACCTTGTTCTCTGGAGATCAAGGATCCGTCGGTGTATAAATGAAGCAGTTAAAGTAACTCCGTGAAATTTTGCTATTAGGTGAATTCATTACTACACATTTAAAGAACGTTGTGTAATTTGTATACCAAAATTAGATTAGATCTTCATTAGCTGATAGAATTACAAGCATTCGTGGCATTGTCAGTACGTAACATACAATATAATACAATTAAGCTTCGCATGTAAAACTACAGTTCCTTTAATTATACATCGAAAGTAAAACACGGTATGGATTATATAAGGTAGTATATATTATAGTACAACTTAATATTAAATGATATGAAAAAAAATCTTCAGTCTCCACTGTTCCATCTAGTCTCTCTGTTTCATTTTTCCTGTCTTGACTTCAACTCTGACTTATCTGGAACATAAAATGATCGAGGACAGTATAAAGGAGAGAACGTTAATTATCAATATTTTAAATGTAGATATTCATTTATGCAAAATGGCATATGTGTTAATAAAATGTTCTTTACCTCTTTTTTAATTTTTTCCAAACACCTGCATAGAATTGGAATATATCAGTCCCCTAACTGCCCATTGTGCAACTCAAACCAAGAAATGGAACACCTCAAAATCTGTGCTTCAGTGGCTGACCATGATAATATCTTTGAAAAATATTAGAGTGTAAGAGGTCAAATGACTTTGTCAAATGCCTGGCATTAGACGACAACAACAACATTTTTCCATTTTAAGTTCTTTCATATTTTGTAGAAGTTTATTGTAAAAATTGCTGCCTCTATGTGATATGCTGTTCAGACTTCAGATAAACTTGTGGTAATTCAAATGTGCCTATGTTTTGGGATGTTCCATGTTATACCCACGATTGGTTGAATGCTTTTGAAAATAATTTCATTTATTGTAAATGTCATCTGTCATTTTTCACACATTCTTACATTTTGTTTTAAAGTTTCGCATTGTCTGCTTCACCCTGTCTTCCTTCAGTACCTACTGATTCAATTCCCTAGAAGATAGCAAATTTCGTCAGGTTAATCAACTAAAAATGTTATTCTATACGGAACACACTAGCTTCGAGGTAGCCATAAGGAGTAACCACAGACAGAGAGATCAGGTGAACATGCGACCAGAGAATTTTACTGTATTATGAAATAATTTTATCAGAAAAATAGTACATTATGCAACGAGCCTATAATGGCAGTAATTAAGACGCGAGTATGTTTGTTTATGAAATGAGCGCAAGCGAGTTTCATAATTTTCACACGAGCGTCTTAATTACCATTATAGGCAAGTTTCATACGACTTTTTATGCTCGACCATATTTCTAACTTGAAATTATTCATAAGTTTTCATGTTATGGTTATGTAAGTGACGAATGGAACTGACTGAATTGTGTGATGTGCGCAGACGCGAAAGTATTGATTTTTTCCGAGGCACGAATATCATTGACCTTGATATAACCTAGAGAACATTAGTCTTGATATAACCTGGAAATTGATTTAGAATTGAAAAACCAGATGACGAATTGAATTTATTTGAATATTATTTACAATTAACGCTAATTATTATAGTAACAGAACATAACCTTCTGCGACAGTATTGGATTTCCAGCTTCCGTGACTTTTCGCTAATTGTCTTTCGATTGCATATCCGAGAATAATCGATACTGGCGGATTTATAACGGTATAAAGGTGATTAGTCATTGGCTGAACAACTGAATTATAATGAATAGGTGTACTTTAATGAGGTGCATTAAAGGGCTACTACCAGGTGTATAATTACTACATTTCGGCATGGTCGAGCATAAAAAAACATAAAATATGATCTTAGTTCATTATGAGACGTTGGAATGCTACGAACAAATATAAAATCTCGTCTTACATTATTAGAGAAGTCCCTACTCTCAAACAAATAAGTTTAAAAGTCATGAATGACATGCACAGAGTGACTAATACTAACTGACTTGAAGCCGAGCACCAGAAGACCAGAAGGGGAAGGGACAGTGACTGCAGGCCAATCCATGCTCAGTTTGTCTGCACTCAGGTGCTCCAGTAGACTCTCCTCTTCTGATAGCAGGAACTGGCGCAAAGTCCCATCACGCCCTGTTGAGAGCAGACGGTTTTCATGCCACACAAGGGAGCTCACCCCCATACGACCATGGATCTTACTGAAAGTCTGCAAGGGACTCTGCAACAGTACGGACATATTACATTTTTAAGAGAGTTTATTCTCTCAGTCCGGATTTCATATCTAAAATATGGAGAAACAAATACTGAAAGGAAAGTTTTAAGAGGCATTGAATCAATGTGCACTATTCGAGGTTTTATTATACATGTAGTTTCATTTTCTGGATATTTAACTTACTCTATAAAATAATGAAACATGCCTGCCTGGAGAGAAATAAAAAATAGGTTGCAGCCGCCAAATTACTCTGCAAGGAACGACCACTCATATAAATTCAGGGAAAGAAGACAGAGGACGGACACTGGAAAGTTTTCTTTTCTCAATCGTACTATCAGGGACTGGAATGCTTTACCTGCAGACTTACTAAAGCCTTTACCAATAACCAAAAATGTATTTAAAAATAGGCTTAAGGACTTTACTAATAGACGATAGTATATTATACACACTACTTAAAGTGTGTAACTGATATTTATTGAAGTGTTGTATCTGTGAAGAAGTGTGTTGTGTCAGTGAAGTGTGAAATGTGTTGTGAAGTGTGTTGTGTAAGTGAAGTATGTTTCTGTCAGTGAAGCTTTATAGTTTATAGTGGCAGTGCAAAGAATTTGAACCGTGAAATGTTTTTCAAGTGTTAGTGAAATCAGGATAGAATCAGTGAAATGTGTCGTAGTTCCAGTGCAGTGAGTGAGTTGTCAGCGAAATGAGTGTAGTGCTGAAAGGTACTTGTGCAGGTATGAACATATTATACTCGTGGGTTTTAGTTCGAACTTAGGGTTAAAATACAAATTAAATTTACTTTAAATGTTATTTTAAGTGATCGTGCTTCATTTAATTTAGGATGCTCCCTGTTGTTATTATTATTATTATTATTATTATTATTATTGGTAGTAGTAGTACCAGTAGTACTAATTATTATTATTCGTATTATTATTAATTTATTATTATCCATCTTGAGTCTTGCGTACACTACTTTATTACAGAAGATTGATAAATGGGCAACTTACTAGTGTTATATATTTAAGCACATGGGCTTACAGCTGTTTCGGTTGACTCCACATTACAACACACAAACACATCCTTACAACAGGCAGTGATATCAAGATGACGCTATGATCCAGTAGGCTCTGATGATGGCGTATATACCGAAACAGCTGTAAGCCCACGTGCTTAAATATATAACACTAGTATGTTGCCCATTTATCAATCTTCCATATATTATTAATTGTATTTTTTATTAATTGTGTTTATTATTGTCATTATTGAATGTAATTAGTCACCACTGCCACCCATTTGCAGTGTGAATAAATACATACATACATCATACTACAGGGGGTTGCATAAGTAGGTATACAATAATACAATAGTTTTATTAACTACAAATAATGCCCATGACCTGTCAGTATATTTTTTCATTAATAAACTTCCTCGTATTAATCGTGAAAACTTTGTGACTAATGCAACAGTACATAGCATAAATACTCGTCAAAAAATTATTTTCAAACTCCATCAGCAAGTCAAAAAGGAGTGCGTTATATGGCAGTAAAAATGCTTAATAGCCTCCCTATGGATATAAAAAATCAAACTCAAAACATAAGATTATTTAGGGCCAAATTAAAGAAGTACCTAATTTCTCATTCCTTCTATTCTGTAGATGAATTTATGACATTCAACAGTGCTGCATGAAGCATGAATATTTCTGTCTTGTATTAAGTATTGGTACTAAACCTTTGTGTTGTACTAGTAGACTATATTGTAAAACTCTTCTGTATATATTTCAATTAGACTGTGACTATAATTAAGACGTTGTAATACTATTAATATTTTTGACATGTTCCATATTGTAGCTGTGAAATGATGTACGAATATCAAGCCAGTCTGGGTGGCACAACCAGTAGAGACACGGAATATTAATTTAAATTACACTTATCGAGAAAATTTTGACATGTATGCATTATGAACTCAAAAACAATAAATTGAAAAAAAAAAAAAAACAAACAAACAAACACAAGCATTAAAACAAATTCGCTATTTGACATAATGCATTATGACCCCAAAAGCAATAAAGTGAAATAACACAAATACAAACATTAAAACAAGCTTTCTATTGAGATAAGTAAAAAATTAATTAATTTTACATGTCCATAATACCTGCAGACCAATGCCATCTACTTTGAACAAATGGATACTGCCGTTCCTGTCACCACAAACTAGAAAGTTTCCTCTAAGAGAAGCTGCTGATATCCAACGTTCCCTGCCTTTTGGTAGTTCATATGCATTCATCTTCTCCAACTGACGTGTGTGACCTGTTGTATAATATAATACAAAATAATCTGTTGCAATCAATCACACTTTTAATTTACTGTAGCCTATTTAAACGAAAATTACTTTGAAAAGTCACACTTTTGAAATATTAAAATTGCAAGATAAATTCTTAGTTCATATTCTCTGAAATGAATAGCAAGAACTCTCAATACACATACTTAGGAAGGTTCAAATTTGATAAAGATTTCATTTGTAAACATATGTATAACACAAACCTGATTATTTTTCAGAATTGTCCCCCAGTTTATTGATAAACTCCTGCTAGTAACCAGGTTATTCATTGCAAATATTTTGCCTCCTAAACTCTTCTTCGAACTTCTTTTCCAAACAGATTAATAGTCACATGAGAATAAATCAGAGCTGTGTGGAGGATGTGATAGCACTTCCCAGCCAAGTTTAGTATGAGTATGTTGTGTGATTTTTGCGCATTTCCATGGAGGAATGTGCCTTTGGACAATTTTCCATGTCTTCTGAACAGGGACGTCGCTAGGGGGGTGCGAAAGGGTGCGCAAGCACCCATAAAAAATCGGAGCACCCCTTTCCGCACCCCAAAGGGCAATTTATTAACAAAATACTAGGCATAAATTATTTTGAAGAACAAAAACAAACAAACAATTTCTTGGATGTGAAAAAACTACGTCTCACAGTGTATCGTAATGGATGTGATGAGCAATAATAATAATAATAATAATAATAATAATAATAATAATAATAATAAACAGATGTATAGTATGCACGCAAGTGCATGAAAGAACATTTTGGATTTTTTATGTACCACATTTTTACAGCTCGGACCCCATCTGCACCCCATTTTTAAATCTCGCACCCCATCCGCACCCCCCTTGCTCTGATCCTGGCGACGTCATTGCTTCTGAACATTATGGCTTTTTTCAATTCGCTTTTCAAAAGACTAATAGCATGCTGCATATCTGAGTCTTAAGGATTGTAAAATTCTAACCAGGACTCATGACCTTTTGGCTGTAGTATGTGCTGGAAATGAAAATATGATATGTGATGTGATAAGATATGTGATGTGACATGATATGTGATGTGATATGATACGCGATGTAATATGATACCGGTATGCAATATGATATGATATGACATGATATTATATGAGATGAGATGATATGATATTATATATGATATTATACATGATATGATATGATATGATATGATAATATCACATATTATGTGATCAGTGGCGAAGCATCAGAGTAGGCAGGGTAAGCTGAGCTTTTCCAAATATTTTCGAAGAAGAGACAAAATCAATTTAGAATTTAATTAATTAAAAACAGGAGCGTTTCCGTGTTTCGTTTACCTTTTACTGACATAAAGCACGGCCTAGATCACTACTTCCGAACCCAGCTTACCAAAAATGTGATCTATTATGATATATGATACGATATAATATGATATGCAAATTCCACGTTAAAATCGCTATGATCTAATGGATTAGTGAAATATGAAACAGATAAAAAATGTTGAGGCCGTTTTCTCAAGATAACCTCGTTTTCCTACAATCATCCCACTGCTCCATCACTCAATCATCATTATCAATGAAAGAAATAGCGAAATCATATTACTACTGTAGTCTACGTAGGAGCTTTATAAATTAATGGCAGATGCAATAATTAATTACTCATTCACGAAAAGTACTTGGTTGACTGGATAGATAAATAAGTCACAACAATCTTTCAGCCAATTTTCACGTAACAACTTTGTGCCTATTACCAGATTTTGACAAAACTTAATATTTAGGTTTAAAAAATGTATGAACTGAATTAAATTTTTAATGAAATTGGTATTTTTTTTTTAAACTGAAGATGGTTTATAAAAACCGAAAACGTTCATCAAGTAGAATGAAATAAAAAATATCACACTATTATATAAGATAAGTTTATGACGAACTTTAGGAAAACATTGATAAATTAACTTACACAGCTTCCACATCTCCAATAGTCCATTGTGACCACAAGTTAAAAGAATTTCTGAAGTCAGCCAATGGACAGAGAATACCCTTCCTAGTACTGCCTTTTCTTCGACTGTCATAATTAAACCTGGTCCTTGTGTAGATGACTCCTCTTGCATGAAGAAAAAAAAAAAAGAAGAAAACAGTAAGTTATTCAAGTAATTGAATGATAGGGCTCCTCAGTAAATATGACCTCCACCAATAATTAAAATTCTCATTGTTGGACAGCCATTCAACTTAAATACTGTATCTATTATAACTCATTGCTAGGAGTGATTGAAAACCAAACACACATAGAATGCCAATGCTTGTATCTCTTCAATGACCTTTCTTACCTGAACAGTAGTATAGTATAATATAGTATTTATTAGCTGTCGTTATCATCATCATATCCCTCACGTATTAGACCCTACAGGATCTGTTACGGTCTCATGCCAGCGCTTTCGTGGTCTTCCCAATTTCCTCTTTCCTCTTGGTACATAAGTAAGAATCTGTTTAGGCCATCTAGCGTGATCCATCCTTTCGACATGTTTTTTCCACTGAAGTCGATATTGTTGAACAAAATTAACTATAGGATCCATTTTTAGTTCTTGCAATATGTCCACATTTTTACGGTGTTCCAGCAAAGAGCATCCCGCTGTTCGTCTCATGAACCTCATTTCAGCTGTTGTCAGCCTTTGCTCATCAGCTTTTCTGATTGTCCATGCCTCGCTACCGTAAGTGAGGACCGGTCGAGCTAGTGTTTTATATACCTTTAGCCTTATATGTTTCTGAACATGGGAGGATTTGAAGACGGTGTTAATTATGCCAGTGATTTTTATAAATTTAGATATTTTGTTTGATATATCTTCATCAGTGATGTAAGAGAGGTTATAACCTAAATAGTTAAATGAATTAACACGTTCAATTAAAGTATTATTTATCATGATCTTACTTGGAATTGGGTTCTCTCCCGAAAATGCCATGAATTTTGTTTTCTCAGGATTATTTGCAAATTATAAATGGCTCTTTGTAAAGCATCCTCTGTTTTAGCGATAATAACCTGATCATCGGCAAATATTAGTGTATCAAGATTAATTTGAATTCCAGCATGATGACTTTGCCTCCAAATGTATAAAATATGGTTCATATATATAATAAACAACAGAAGGGAAAGACCACATCCTTGTCTAACACCTTGGTTTATGGAAGTCCAGCTAGTAGTTCCGTGTTCAGTTCTTATGGCAATTTCATTTTGTTGATATAAATTATAAATGGAGAGAATGAATGATTTGGTTTGGCACATTATCATAGCGTAAAATCTCTAAAAGTTTATTTCTATCAACTCTATCAAAAGCTTTTATGAAATCAATAAAAGCTAAGTGGGTTGGAATATTAAATTCTCTGTGCTTTTCAATTAAAATCTTCATGGTGAAATAGCTGTCACAACATGATCTTCCTTTTCGGAATCCATTCTGTTCTTCAGTGATTTTGTCTTCGTAAAAATGTGATAGTTTATTTTTGATTATGGCTGTATAGATCTTATATCCAGAATTGAGAAGACTTATACCCCTGTAATTTTCACATAGTTTTTTGTTTCCTTTCTTATAAATGGGTACTACAATGGCTTTTTGCCAACTTTCTGGGGGGTTAAATCCTGCCCATATATTGTTTAAGAAATATAAAAATCGATAGGTAAATTCTTCTCCAGCGTATTTAAAAAGCTCGAAATTTAAATTATCTTCGCCTGGGGCTTTCCCGTTTTTTAAACGTTTATATACTTCAATGAGTTCATCATAAGTAATAATATCTGTTGTGTTGTTGTTGGAATTCTTTAATGTAAGAGAGATGTTTTTGTGAAACCATATATTTTTAAAGTAAGCAAGTAGAGATTCGTTAGGAATAGGGTTTATAACAACATTTTCTTTTATCTCCGAATTTATTTTCTTTAAAATTTTGAAAGTTTTGGGTCTTGGTAATGTTAAATCTCTTTCTAATCTTGAGACGAAATCACTCCATTTCTCTCGGTGTCGCTTTCTTGTTTCCCGTTTTGCAATTGCTCTCTTTCTTTTATATTCAATTTCATCTTCGAGTTTTTTGTTTGCAAAAATCGGAGATATGCTTCTCGCTTATCATTTATCACCTTCTTGATATCCTCATCCCATTTCAGTATGCCTCTTTTTCTCTTCTGCTTAATATTTTTTACGCCAATACTTTCAAATGCAGCCTTTTTCAAAATATCTGTTAAGTTGTTCCATTCTTCCTCTATATTATCCGAGATTTTAGCAAAAGCTAATGACATTGTCAAATTACAATTGTGAAATTATCGTACTAAAATGAAAAATATTCTATTACACCACTAAAGATGAAACAAAATGATCACAAATACTCCTTAGGGTTTACAATTTTATTGAGAGTCAATATTATCAAAAATAGGCTAATATCTAGATGAAAATTGTAACACACTTATCACAAATGAAGAGTCCACTGCAAGAATGATGGATGTCACTTTCTTGTCGAAAATGACCCAAGACTGTCAATACATAGCTTAAGACATATAGAATGTACATACAGAGTTATATGACATCAACACTGATAGTCATTGTCCAGTAATGATCGGAAAATCACAGTTAAGCTTTGAGCGCTAAGCATTTCAAACTCTCAATTGCTTCTCCTGCAAAATGTATTCCAAATGACATCCATCATTCTTGCAGTGGACTCTTAAAATATTATTTCATACACTCTGTTTATATACAATAAAACAAGAATTAACTTAATTTATGATAATTTCCTAATATATTACAAAATAATAATAAAACTCAGAGAAAGAAACCTAAAAAATATCTACAGCTTGATTTTCTAACCCAAATATTCTTGCACAGAATAGAATGGGTTTCTAAGAAGCCATAGCATCACTAGCGGGTAATTACTGCTTTTCTTTAATTTTAAATATTTTAAATTTCAAATACGTGCATACAACATGACTTAAATTGGTTATAATATTTAAAGACTTAATTAAAGTGTGGTTATCATTATAAGACTGATTTTAACATATAACAAGTCCACTGTAGTCCACTGTAGTATATTCAGTTGTTGTTTTTCACGAGAAATGAGGGGTATTTTGATCGGTGTTCATTATAGATGCCTGTTGCTGATTGATTGATTGATTGATTGATTGATTGATTGATTGATTGATTGATTGATTGATTGATTGATTGATTGATTGATTGATTGATTGATTGATTGATTGATTGATACAACAAGTTTTATTAAATGTTATTTATTGCATGCTAAAATGACTTAGAACTATTCTAGTATTCACATATAATTTTATAATGTTTCTTATACCTGTTCAATTTTATAATATGCATAAATATGTTCTCTCACTGTATATCACCTGTGTTCAGTGTGCCATTTATTGTGTTGTCCACCTGATGATGACTTTTTAAATAAGTCAAAAATATTTGTGGAATATAACTTTGTAACGTAATACTTACTTACTTACTTACTGGCTTTTAAGGAACCCGGAGGTTCATTGCCATCCTCACATAAGCCCACCATTGGTTCCTATCTTGAGCAAGATTAATCCAGTCCCTATCATCATATCCCACCTCCCTCAAATCCATTTTAATATTATCTTCCCATCTACGTCTCAGCCTCCCCAAAGGTCTTTTTCCCTCAGGCCTCCCAACTAACACTCTATATGCATTTCTGGATATGCCCATACGTGCTACATGCCCTGCCCATCTCAAACTCTGGATTTAATGTTCCTAATTATGTCAGGTGAAGAATACAATGCGTGCAGTTCTGTGTTGTGTAACTTTCTCCATTCTCCTGTAACTTCATCCCTCTTAGCCCCAAATATTTTCCTAAGCACCTTATTCTCAAACACCCTTAACCTATGTTCCTCTCTCAAAGTGAGAGTCCAAGTTTCACAACCATAAAGAACAACCGGTAATATAACTGTTTTATAAATTCTAACTTTCAGATTTTTTGACAGCAGACTGGATGACAAAAGCTTCTCAACCGAATAATAACAGGCATTTCCCATATTTATTTTGTGTTTAATTTCCTCCCGAGTATCATTTATATTTGTTACTGTTGCTCCCAGGTATTTGAATTTTTCCACCTCTTCAAAGGATAAATCTCCAATTTTTATATTTCCATTTCGTACAATATTCTCGTCACGAGACATATTCATATACTTTGTCTTTTCGGGATTTACTTCCAAACCTATTTCTTTACTTGCTTAAAGTAAAATTCCCGTGTTTTCCCTAATCGTTTGTCGATTTTCTCCTAACATATTCACGTCATCTGCATAGACAAGCAGCTGATGTAACCCAATCAATTCCAAACCCTTTCTATTATCCTGGACTTTCCTATTGGTATACTCTAGAGCAAAGTTAAAAAGTAAAGGTGATAGTGCATCTCCCTGCTTTAGCCCACAGTGAATTGTTCTTTCGTTGGCGTAATAAGACAGAAAATTAGTTCTGTATTAATATAGATTGATAAGTTGTAGACTGAAACCACACAACTATAATTTAATATAAATTTCTTAAATTTTGTAGTGTAGGCTTTCACGGCCGGAGTCTGTAGATCTAGATTCATTTTCCGGGCTGAGAGGCCGTGGTCTGTTGGTTGGTTTTCTACCAGACGTTTCGTCTGCAACTGCGGCAGACATCTTCAGTGGAGTGGTATCCGAGGTCGCAAGACTCTTCTCGGCGTACCTGAAGCAACTGATCCTGTGGCTGATTGTGAGGGCGTATTTATAATGTAACTAGCGGGCCGAGGCCTGTTGTCGCTGCGGTCCGCGCCGCTTTGTTCGCTGCTCCCGTTCTGGGTTCCGTCCTTTTGTTTAGCTTTACGCCTTCTTCTTTGCGATTAAAGTTGTTGTCATGTTTATAGATTTCGATCGCTTCTCTATGTAGACGGGGGAAGAAGTGCGTCGTCGTGCTCAAGATATCCGTGTCCTTGAATCGTATGTTGTGATCGCCCTCTTGATAGGCATGTGCTGCCACTGCCGATCTGTCGATCTGTCCATGTGGGAAGGTCTACATCGGTACTACACAGCGGAGCGTCAGGACGAGGTTGACAGAACACAATAGGAATTGCCGCTTAGGACAGATCGACAGATTGGCAGTGGCAGCACATGCCTATCAAGAGGGCGATCACAACATACGATTCAAGGACACGGACATCTTGAGCACGACGACGCACTTCTTCCCCCGTCTACATAGAGAAGCGATCGAAATCTATAAACATGACAACAACTTTAATCGCAAGGAAGAAGGCGTAAAGCTAAACAAGTGTTGGTACCCGGTCCTAAACAGAACAGATAAGAAGCCACTACAACAAAAGGACGGAACCCAGAACGGGAGCAGGGAACAAAGCGGAGCGGACCACAGTGACAACAGGCCTCGGCCCGCTAGTTACATTATAAATACGCCCTCACAACCAGCCACAGGATCAGTTGCTTCAGGTACGCCGAGAAGAGCTTTGCGACCTTGGATACCACTCCACTGAAGATGTCTGCCGCAGTTGCAGACGAAACGTCTGGTAGAAAACCAACCAACAGACCACGGCCTCTCAGCCCGGAAAATGAATCTAGTTCTTAAATTTTGTTTGTTAACACAATCCCTAATTGTCTCTCTTACAGAACACTTTCGTATTCCAGAGCTAAATCAGCAGTTAAAAAAAGTCCAACTTCACTAGTGACATCCCTAACTCTATACTCGATGATAATAAATTTACTTACCTACAAAAACGAAGATAAAGCCTTGTATGCTTGCAAGAGCTACGTAATGCATACATGGGGACATCTCCAGTAGGCAGTAACTCGCCAGTCTCTCGTCCTGGAACACCAGCTTCCACTCTCCTTGTCCATCATCCAGCATTGTGCAGTACAGCAAGCATCCACTGTCCGTTACAGCTATAATGTTGCCAGCATTTGTCAGCCCTATTTTTCTTGGAAAGTTCTGGTACTTTCCACAGTCTTCAGCAAACATATCTGCATGGAACGCAAGTGACTTTGGAGCAGGATCCTTTATGTAGAATGGCCACAAACTGATTCCTCCATCACCTCCACCTGTAACCTGGTAAGAAAGTTTCAATGAAGCTCTATTTCATATAATGTTATAGCAATGCTTCTGTCATCTTGTTGGTGGAGGCTGGGGTAGTGGTGGTGGATGTGATGGTTGTATTGTTGACAGAGGCAAAAGTGACTGAAATGGATATTTGGAAAGAAGTGGTTACTTACTTACTGGCTTTTAAGGAACCCGTAGGTTCACTGCCGCCCTCACATAAGCCCGCCATTGGTCCCTATCCTAAGCAAGATTAATCCAGTCTCTACTATCATATCCTACCTCCCTCAAATCCATTTTAATATTATCTTCCCATCTACGTCTCGGCCTCCCCAAAGGTCTTTTTCCCTCCGACCTCCCAACTAACACTCTATATGCATTTTTGGATTCGCCCATACGTGCTACATGTCCTGCCCATCTCAAACGTCTGGATTTTATGTTCCTAATTATGTCAGGTGAAGTATACAATGCGTGCAGCTCTGCGTTGTGTAACTTTCTCCATTCTCCTGTAACTTCATCCCTCTTAGCCCCAAATATTTTCCTAAGAACCTTATTCTCAAACACCCTTAATCTCTGTTCCTCTCTCAAAGTGAGAGTCCAAGTTTCACAACCATACAGAACAACCAGTAATATAACTGTTTTATAAATTCTAACTTTCAGACTTTTTGACAGAAGACTAGATGACAAAAGCTTCTCAACCGAATAATAACACGCATTTCCCATATTTATTCTGTGTTTAATTTCCTCCCGAGTGTCATTTAGATTTGTTACTGTTGCTCCAAGATATTTGAATTTTTCCACCTCTTCGAAGGATAAATCTCCAATTTTTATAGTTCCATTTCGTACAATATTCTGGTCACGAGACAGCCTATTTAAAAGTAGTATACAAACATGTACTACGTAAACTAAACGAATGTGAAGCTAACAAACCTTAAAACAATCTCTGACATTATCTTTCCAAATTTCTCCTTTTATATGGCATTACTTGGACTCAGAATGACAAGGTTCTATCTGACATTTTTAGCAAAATTGAGATTTTTGTTGCATTGAATTCTGCTACTTCACAGCTATCTACCATATAAATTCTGTGGCCAGCAGTGGCGGCTTCTCAAGGGGGTTGCAGGTTTATACACCCCCAGTAATGTTCCTAATCTCCCGGCTTTGTTACTATTAAAAATATAATTTTATTTTACAATTTTCATTCATGACTGTCTGCAGCTGGCGTCTTGTTTTGTACGTCTGCAGGAGCCTCCGAGCCTCTTGGTTTGCAAAGACGTTGAAAACCTAGGGAAGGTAGTTTATAGAGATGTTCGACTAATGCGGGGACAGGGGGTTAGAGGCGTGGTCTACTGCTTTCCTCATTGAGAATGGTTTGTCGCACTCCCTGACATGGACACCAACGTCAGTGCAGAAGAAACTAAATTCACTAGGAAAGTATCTGTTTCAACTAGACATTTGTCCGAAGTAATAAGCATGAAAAATGTATTCATTCAGCTTGTGCTAGGAACAGTCGCATATTTCGCATATTACTTTCTCAATCTGCATCCACACAAACGGCACAATGCATAAAGGAGCTTGTATTTTGCTTTAGAGTTCTAAGAGTTGTCGTTCTGACAATAAGTGCTGCTATCTCCCGACAGTCTACGAAAGCTGCATTTTAATTTTATGAACGAAAACGTTGCACTTGGTACTTGGTAGCATTCTGATGACGATTCTGTGCTCAAATGTTTTTCATGAGGGTAAATCGCAATATAGAGAGCTCCGCCCACGACCCCTTCCACTTTTGTACTTTCTGTATAAATAGGTATGCTTGTATTTAGTCATTTTACTTATTAATTGCATATAAATTAGCTTTATATGCATACGCCCTCAGGTATACACGGTTTTAAACTTTAAGGTAAAGTATGTTTAACTCCTCTTCGATATCCATTGTGCAACACCACATTTTCAAACCACCACCCGCCACTGGTGGCCAGGAAGAAAAGGTCTTAAGTAAAAAATTTTATACTTTTCAAGAGAGCAGTAGATAGAAATTGATGTCAATTATAGAGCTTTTTAATTAAGACTTTTTTCCTGGGTATTATTTGTTTATATTTCTTCTAAAATAGGTAATATTGCTCATTTAACAATCTTCTTGATTATTTCCAAAAATAGCCGCATTTAAGCCCTTTTAAGACTAGAAGCCAAACTGAGTAGAAGGGACTATGTAAACATAAGACCTTTTTCATGTCAAAATAAATGAGAAATATAAATTATTAGGAATTCAAAATGGGTCTTAAACGATTATAGGACTGTTTACCCTGGTGCTTAAAGTTTTAAAAGTTAAGGGCATCAGTATGTGATAAAATGGCTAAAATACAAGTTAGACCTTTTTAATAGGGAAGCATGGAAAATAAACATGTGCTGGTTTGTAAGGAACAAAGTATCAAATATTCTTAAGTCCTTTATTCTGTGTGTACTCGATTCAAAAAGTACTGTACTTAGGACATTTGGTAATGCTCTATAAATCCAGTCAGGAGTCTTATTTGACTTTAACCGTTTTACCAGATTGTAGAGAATTGTTTCCACTTTCAGAATATATAAAAATCTCATTTTCACAAAAAATTGACTTAAGACCTTTTTCCTCCCGGCCACAGAATTATATGTTGATATCTCAATTATTTTTCACGCTAAAGTTAGTTTGAAAAGGTTCTTATCTCCATTGATTTTATTAACAACCAAACTCCTGTAAAATTTACTGAACACTAGATTGAACCTTGTCATTCTGAACATGAAGATTGAGTACCATATTGTCGAAACAGCTGTTTACCCAGATACTTCATAGAATCGTGTCATGGTCAAAACTGCAGAAGTATCAATTCTACCGCAATAAAACCATGACTATTGTGTATGATATTAATATTTTTAGCAATAAAGTTTCGATTTCTTTTGCAAAATATATGCAATACGCTGTATTTAAGTGTGTAATATAAACCAGGTGTCAATATTCGGCAATAAATCTGTCACTTTCACAATTGCTGGACAACTGCATTACACAATTGATTCCTTACTATTAAATTGTTCTCCTTATTGTAGTCTATACTCCACACACTTCCGTTCTGATGAGTTTTCCAGCTTTTCTGCAATGACCCATCAATACCCCATATACATAGGCGTGAGTCCTGAAATGAACGAAGTTATACATCTTGATTACACAACTTTTAACACTGTGTCACTTCGGAAAACGTATTATGTGTCTTTCACGTGTTAAATTTTACATTACCTTGTTAACATGTTTCAGTCTGTTTTCGGCCATCTTCAGAACTGGTTGTTGCTGGTCTTGGCGCCTTTTGTTTGTGTTTCCTGTGGGGGTGTGTTTATGTAGTGTAATTTCAGAACACACACACTCTTTGACTCCACATTACACTACACAAATACACCCCCACAAGAAACACAAACAAAAGGCGCCAAGACCAGCAACAACCAGTTCTGAAGATGGCCGATAGCAGGCTGAAACATGTTAACGAGGTAATGTAAAATTTAACACGTGAAAGACACATAATACGTTTTCTGAACGAAGTTATTTTGTTATAAATTAAATTATTAATTGCATATGGAAATAAGTATGTACTTTAAATCTAACAAAAAATTTTCCTTAGACACTACAATGAAAATACAATTACAAATTTATGTGCAATAACGAACATACACAATCCTCCTCTTATCAAATAGGACTTGAAAAGTGTGTACTGTAACTCTTTTAATTCACATTTAAGACAATCTTTTATGGTTTACAATTATGTATATTCTACGTATAATGGGCGTTCATTTCAAAGTGTGTCATGACGTCACCGTTGTGAGTCAGCAATTTGAAGCGAGTTTCAGCTTTTATGTCAGAGAAGTTGCCTATTATTCAAGGCGTTCAATCTGAACTTGAGAACATGTACGATATAACTTGAACGTCGTAGCAACAGATGACGGTCTGTGTGCTACCATAACCTCTTTCGAACTGTATTTTGCGCGAGCAAGTCGTACGCAGGGTATTTGTTATCATCGGTTGCGTACGGCAACATTCTACAATACAAATCAAATGCTCCGTGTCCATGTTGACCGTCGAAGTTAATGTCAACAAATACGTAAGTAATCGTCTTGACCCTCTCCACATAACCCGACAGTAAGAAAAAATTCACCTCAGTACATGTTTCCAAACAGTTCACATTCCTGCCACTACAGGTGTTACCGTACATATCGGTAAGTTCTCTTCAGAATGAACGCCGTACTTGCTAGGCAACTTCTCTGGCACATAAGTAATACGCCTCTGTGGAAGTGTAGGAAGATTGAATTCTCTAGGCTCATCAGCTAGCCACATGACGGCATACAGCGAGCCACGACACACTTTGAACTGAACACGTAGTATTAATTACTGTTTCACCAGCTGCAACTCAGCAAAAGGCTTCTCTCTAAAAAGAAGCTGTGTTCGACTCCAGTCAGATTCTTTAAGATTTGCGGGAAGAATTTCTCTGAGAACTTCTGTTTTTTCTCATTATACCATTTTCCTGTTATCGCCTCTGAATAGCCTTTGTAGCTGAAACGTTATGTTAACTGAAAAATTACCATCTGTTATTTATTTAGGACACACTGACCTCACCAACACTGATGACTGCGTTGTTCACAATGACGTTCCTCCAGACACGTGCTGTGTGTCCATATAGTGTATGTAGCAATCGTACTTGTGCATCCCGCCATCTGGACACACGGCTGCTACCCTCAGTCTGTGGCATATGCACAGTCCACAACCGCACACTACGGTCATCAGATGAAGTACAAATGAGCTGCAAACTGGAGTCGTACGACACGGAGAATATCACACCCTGTAATCAGCACAGAGGTGTGTACTGGCGAATAAATCTCTGATCCATTTAATCTCTCACTCACCTGTCTGAGTTGGACTTGAATGACTGACTCACATAAGCCCGCTATAAGTCCCTATCCTAAGCAAGATTAATCCAATCCCTACCCTACCAGAAACTACAGCGTGTTCATAACGCGTGTGTCCGCTTCATTTGTAATGTTCAATACTATGATCATATCTCACCTTCTTTCGAGAAGTTATCATGGCTTAGGTTACATGAGAGGAGAAATCTGCACTCACTTTCTCTCCTATATCGAATTATGCACACTTCATCCCCCTATTATTTATTCGCTCGTTTTCATACTCTCTCTCGCTATCATAATATTAATACTCGATCACAACGCGATAACACGCTAGAAATTCCACTTCACACATCATCTCTGTATTCCTCATCTTTCACTGTTGCTACCTCTCGTCACTGGAAGTCTCTGCCGCCTGAAGTCAAGGGCTGCCGAACATTGGAATCTTTCAAATCCAAGTTAGAAAATTATCTTATGACGAGTTGCCAAACTAACTTACTATTATGACAAGTGTTGTATTGCATGTTTCCACGTATTCACATCTTTTTTTATGTTCTAGTGATTTTTAACTTATTTTATATTTTTGTTTTCATATTTTCCGATAATGGTATATCTCTAATGTGATAAGTTGAGCTATATATAAACATAATTTTCCTTACTGTGTGTACTTAAAAATATTGTATTCATTGTATGCTTTGTACTGCACTATTTTATTACTACTATTAGTATTATTATTACTATTAGGCCTGTTATTATTATTATTATTATTATTATTATTATTATTATTATTATTATTATCATTATTATTATTATTATCATTATTATTATTACTATTCTTATGTATTATTATTATTATGATTATTATTATTATTATTACTATTATTATTATTATCAATAATTGTCTTATTTTTTTATACTTTGTATGCCTCATTTATTTTTGACCTGCTGTTCACATTTTATTATGCTTTTTTCTTTCCTTCTCTATGTTATATATTATGTCTGATTTCTTCTTACTTGTTGTTTACATTTTATTATTATTATCTTATTCAGTTTTTGTGTAAAATTGTAGTGTATTTTGTAAATTTGTAGTGTTTTTGTAACGCAGTTTTTACTCCTGGTTGAGTGTTAGAGAAGGCCGTATGGCCTTAACTCTGCCAGGTTAAATAAATCATTATTATTATTATTATTATTATTATTATTATTATTATTATTATTATTATCATACCCCACCTCCTTCAAATCAATTTTAATATTATCCTCCCATCTACGTCTCAGCTTCCCCAAAGGTCTTTATCCTTCAGGTCTCCCAACTAACACTCTATATGCATTTATGGATTGATCCATACGTGCTATATGCCCTGCCCATCTCAAACGTCTCGATTTAATGTTTCTAAAATTATGTTAGGTGAAGAATACAATATGTGCAGTTCTGCGCTGTGTAACTTACTCCATTCTCCTGTAACTTCATTCCTTTTAGCCCCAAATATTTTCCTAAGCACCTTATTCTGGAACATCCTTAACCTCTGTTCCTCTCTCAAAGTGAGAGTCCAAGTTTCACAGCCATACAGAACAACCAGTAACATAACTGTTTTATGAATTCTATCTTTAAGATTTTTTGACGGCAGACTGGATGACAAAAGCTTCTCAACCGAATAATAACAGGCATTTCCCATATTTATTCTGTGTTTGATTTCCTCTCAAGTGTCATTTATATTTGTTACTGTTGCTCCAAAAGTATTTGAATTTTCCTACCTCTTCAAAGGATAAATTTCCAATTTTATATTTCCATTTCATACGATATTATACTTTGTCTTTTCGGGATTTACTTCCAAACCTATCTCTTTACTTGCTTCAAGTAAAAGTCCCGTGTTTTCCCTAATAGTTTGTAGAGTTTCTCCTAACATATTCACGTCATCTGCATAAACAAGCAACTGATGTAACCCGTTCAATTCCAAACTCTCTCGGTTTTCCTGCACTTTCCTAATGGCATATTCTAAAGCGAAGTTAAAAAGTAAAGATGATGGTGCATCTCCCTACTTTAGCCCACAGTGAATTGAAAAAGTGTGAGACAGAAACTAGCCTATACGGACTCTGCTATACATTTCACTGAGACACATTTTAATTAATCGAACTAGTTTCTTGGGAATATCAAATTTAATAAGAATGTTATATAAAACTTCTCTCTTAACCGAGAATAACTGATGTACTGTGCCCTTATACTCCCATTTTTCCTCCAATATCTATCAAATACAAAAAAAATCTGATCAGTAGTCGATCTATTATGCCTAAAACCACACTTATGATCCCCAATAATTTCATCTACATTTGGAGTGATCTTCTCAAAAGAATATTGGGCAAAATTTTGTACGTCAATAGAAGTGATATTCCTCAAAAGTTACTAGAGTTAGTCTTTTCCCCCTTCTTAAAGAGAGGTACAATTATGGAGTCCTTCCATTGTTCCGGTACAATATTCTTTTCCCAAATATCAAGTACAGTACAAGCTTATAAATTTCACTAGATAATGCTTTCCCACTCTCTTATATTAATTCTGCTGGAATTTGATCGTTATCTGGAGACTTGTACTTTTTCAGATTTTCTATCGCAATTTCGACTTCAGAAAGCATGGCTTCAGGTATAAATGGCTCAGCTGTTTGTATTTCAATGACGACCTGATCATTTCTATTTGGCCTATGTACATTTAGTAGTTGCCCAAAATAGTTTTTCCATCTGTTCAGGATGGAATGGTTTTCGGCGTAATAGATCGACTATTGATCAGATTTTTTGTATTCGGCAGATAATGGAGAAAAAATGGGAGTATAAGGGTACAGTACATCAGTTATTCATAGATTTCAAAAAGGCTTATGACTCGGTTAAGAGGGAAGTATTATATGATATTCTTATTGAATTTGGTATTCCCAAGAAACTAGTTCGATTAATTAAAATGTGTCTCAGTGAAACATACAGCAGAGTCCGTATAGGTCAGTTTCTATCTGATCCTTTTCCAATTCACTGCGGGCTAAAGCAGGGAGATGCACTATCACCTTTACTTTTTAACTTCGCTTTAGAATATGCCATTAGGAAAGTTCAGGATAACAGGCAGGGTTTGGAATTGAACGGGCTACATCAGCTTCTTGTCTATGCGGATGACGTGAATATGTTAGGAGAAAATACACAAACGGTTAGGGAAAACACGGAAATTTTACTTGAAGCAAGTAAAGCGATCGGTTTGGAAGTAAATCCCGAAAAGACAAAGTATATGATTATGTCTCGTGACGGGAATATTGTACGAAATGGAAATATAAATATTGGAGATTTATCCTTCGAAGAGGTGGAAAAATTCAAATATCTTGGAGCAACAGTAACAAATATAAATGACACTCGGGAGGAAATTAAACGCAGAATAAATATGGGAAATGCGTGTTATTATTCGGTTGAGAAGCTCTTATCATCCAGTCTGCTGTCCAAAAATCTGAAAGTTAGAATTTATAAAACAGTTATATTACCGGTTCTTCTATATGGCTGTGAAACTTGGACTCTCACTCTGAGAGAGGAACATAGGTTAAGGGTGTTTGAGAATAAGGTGCTTAGGAAAATATTTGGGGCTAAGCGGGATGAAGTTACAGGAGAATGGAGAAAGTTACACAACACAGAACTGCACGCATTGTATTCTTCACCTGACATAATTAGGAACTTGAAATCCAGACGTTTGAGATGGGCAGGGCATGTAGCACGTATGGGCGAATCCAGAAATGCATATAGAGTGTTAGTTGGGAGACCGGAGGGAAAAAGACCTTTAGGGAGGCCGAGACGTAGATGGGAGGATAATATTAAAATGGATTTGAGGGAGGTGGGGTATGATGATAGAGACTGGCTTAATCTTGCACAGGATAGGGACCGATGGCGGGCTTATGTGAGGGCGGCAATGAACCTTCGGGTTCCTTAAAAGCCATTTGTAAGTAAGTAAGTAAGTAAGTTCAGGATGGAATGAGAGTCTGCAAGCAAGTCACCATTCTCATCCTTGATAATGTTTACCCTTGCCTGATATCCTTTCTTAAATTCCTTTATGCCCTTATATAAATCTCTAATGTTTTTCATTCTTACTATTTGTTTCTACCTCATTCAGTTTTTCCTTCGAGTAATCTCTTTTTTTGTTCCTAAATGTACGACTTGCTTCCTATCTTTCAATGAAATAATTATCTCTATTCGCCTGGACTGGATCTGTTGGATCTGTAAGAATTTCAATTTTGCCTGTTTCCTTCTTTGTACTACCCATGAAAAAATCTTCATCAAACCACGGTTTTTTTTCTTAGTTTTCTAATAGCCTATGCTCTGCTCAGCTGCAATTTTGATATTATCTCTGGTGGGTTAGTGAATGGAGAACTAAAGTGGGAAATTGGAGATTAAGACCAGTATATTTACAAATGTTAATCTATGCGGATGATATAATTTTAATAGCAGAAACACCTGAAAGCCTACAACACATGCTGATGGAATGGAACAAAGAGTTAATGAGAAAAGGGATGCGGATTAATGTCAACAAGAGTAAAGTAATGTGGATCTCTAAGGAAGATAGACAGCGAACAGAATTTAACATTGAATGTACAGAAAGCAACATCAGCATACTATCAAATAAGTAATACAATAGTTGGGAAAAAAGAAATAACCACTAAGACAAAAATACAGATATATAATTCAATAATTAAACCTATAATACAATACAGTACCGAAAGCTTACCACTCTTAGATAAACATCGAAGTAAATTAACAGCAGTGGAAATGAAATATCTTAGAAGAACTGTAGGAAAGACCAGAAGAGATAGGATAAGGAATGACAGGATAAGAGAAGAAGTTAAAATGAGAAAAGCATTAACAGAGGTGATTAATGAAAGGCAGTTGAAATGGTTTGGGCATGCATATCGTATGGGAGAGGAAAGGAAGGTTAAACAGGTGATGGAAATGAGAGTGGAAGGAAGAAAGCGATGAGGAAGACCAAGGATTAAATGCGAGGATACAATAGAAAGAATAGGCCAAAAGAAGGGAAAAACAATGGTAGAGATGAAGAGAATGTGTAGAGACCGGGAAAAATGGATGAAATGGACGGAGAACCCGACGCTTAGCAGCAGAAGGGACTGAAGAAGAAGAAGAAGAAGAAGAGGAGGGTTAATGAATGAATGAATCTCACATCGTGACCCTCTAGTGTGTGAAGTACTGGACACACTTCTTTTTCTGTCTGTACAGAGGCTGGAGCCCACACCAAGACTTGCTGGAACACAGTGCCAGCAAACACAATCATCTCATCCCATGATGACCCATCCAGAAGAGCACAGTATCTGAACAAACTTGTTAAGGAGTATTGCACCGTAGGTAGCTCTTTATTTAACTTCTACTAAAGACTACTCAATGATGCGGCGATAAAATCAATCTTCTTAATGTATGCAACTGTTTGCTGACAACATAAAGTCCACTATAGTCCACTGTAGTATATTCAGTTGTTGTTTTTCACGAGAAATGAGGGGTATTTTGATCGGTGTTCATTATAGATGCCTGTTGCTAGTTGCCAGAGGTGGGGTGTAGTCAATATTTACTGCAGGGCTGTATCTTCTGCAACTGGTACTGATGATTTTAATGTACTTCTTTTGTGGTTTATGGATGGACAGTATAGAAGAATGTGTTCCAGATATTCATCACGATTATTACACCACAGACAAGTAGGATTATCAGAAATGTGAAATCGGTGTAGGTACAATTGAGTGACAATGTGACCTGTTCTGGCTCTTGTTAAAAATGTTTGAACATGTCTGGGTAAGTTTTTGTACATTTCCAGGTCATTTGGTTTCTTTTGTACAGAAGAGAGCCAATTGTTGATCCATAGGTTTGTAAAATGAGACTTTACTGAAGTAAAAGCATTGGATAGAGATATCACTTGAAGAGGTCTTGGTTGCAAATATGTTGCCTGTTTTGCAATATTATAGACTTTCTCGTTTCCAGGTATACACAATGACTAGGTATCCATTGAAATGTTATTTCCTTTTGGAGTTCTCTTAGTTTACGTAGTTGTTTCTGAATTGGAATAATTCTATGTGCATATAGGTTTGGTACACATTTAATTATATTAAATATAGCCCCCTTGGAGTCGGTAAGTATGCAAATAGACTTTTCAGAAATTTGAGTAACACACTGAAGAGCAGCATCAATAGCTAGCAATTCAGTGTCAAGACTGGAGGAGGATGAACATGGTATGAAATAACTTTCTTGATATTTTGGAATATCTCTCTCGTGGGTACTCACCTTGTCGTGGTGAGGGGGCTTAAACTTGTTGTTTAAGCTAACAAGTAACAAAGAGGTACCCACATAAGCTGCATTACCACCAACGCAGTCCCACTATATTTTTCACTGTTTATATTCATGGAGTCCCTCAGTGTAAAATTCTCCGGAGGTAAAATAGTCCCTCAATCGGATCTCCGGGTAGGGACTGCACTGAGAGATGCCAAGAATCGTACTAAATTTATATGGCGATAAAACAGCAACAGGAAAAGAAGAGGTGACAATTTGCCAACTTGTCCCACAGCAATTTTATAAGTCAGGAATTCTACAAAATCTTCTAAATATCAAATCCATTTCTTTCATCACTCGCAATATGGAATTACTAATAAACACTTGAAAGGTTGGCATCTCTGCGAATATAATGAGCTATCTCAACAGTAAGTACCATCTACGATACATAAAGGATACAAGATACAATTTATTTGACAATGTATGTTCTTCAGTTTCTGTCCTGTTTGACCATTCCACAGGGAGATTTTGTTGTGTGCAGTCACTGTGACTACATTTCCACACTCGAGCCATGTCAGATACTGGATCCAGTCATCAGCACACCATGCTACACGCCTCGAGATCCTGTCAAAACATGATACACACAGAAGCCTGATAATCATCATTGCCTATTTTACGATTTAAATTTCCTGCTGTCTGATACAAAAAAAAACCTCTTTTATTGCTTCAAAACAGGTTCGGGAATTTTTATTCATGTACAGTAGGGCAAAAAAAAAAACCGGACCAACCCTTTTAGCTGATTTCAGAGTCACAGATTCAAATTTTGCTAGTCACAAAACACATCCATCTTGTACAATTAATTGTAACAATGAAATTTATTGCATTTGTTTTATTCTTACCGTCTTTTGTTTTCTTCAGTTTCATTGATTCATTCATTTATTTATTTTATTCCATAGATCTTACATGAGCAATGAAGCTTTAAGATGTGGAACAAGTCAAAATTTTACAATATTACAATTACAATTTTTACAAATTTTTATAGTTTTACAATTTAGTAATTTTCTACAATTTTTACAATTTTGTGCAATTTTTTACAATATTTTGTCAAGATGTAGTGAGATGAGGTGACGTCCGAGGATTCGCCAAAATATTACCCGGCATTTGCCTTTTGATTTAGGGAAAACCTCGGAAAAACCCAACCAGGTAATCAACTCAAAGGGGGGTAATCTAATCAAAGGGGTTGATGCCAAGGACTCGCCATAGACCATCCGGGTTCAGTCCCATGCCTCAAACTTACAGACGAAAAAACTTTGAGAGTTTTATTTTCATCTGGCATCAATATTACATTTCTACCTCTCTTCGGCAAAGATAACTGCGTATTTTTACATTAAATAGCAGTACATACCTCTGGCTTCATTATTCATATTGAAATTACCACAGTTTGACACAATACACAGCACAGAATTCTTTTGTATCAGCTACAAGGGTCGGTCCGGTTTTTTTGCCATTTCTGTACACTGACAGTGACTGTTAATGTAAGTAATGTTAACTTAATTAATTTAGAATTGTTAATTATAATAGAGGGAAAGGAACTGGCCACCCCACCCCATTATCTCCTGGCCTAGTTGTCTCATAAGTGGTGCCATGTTGGTATCACTTGTGGGGTTCAGACCTGTTTTCAGACAGTTGATTAAACAACAACAATTGTAATAATTTTAATCTTACAGCGATCATAGTTTTATTTGACTGTGGGCTACTTTAACAAAGCAGCACTCATACCTTGCCACATGGCACTTGAAAGTAGTACCAGCATCCCGTGTTATTATTTCAATCACAGCAATCACTTGCAGATGAATACATTTTGCTTTGTTGATATCAGGATTAAAAATATAGTGAATAGACTTTTAGATAATTACAAATTACATTATCAAGAAAGACGATAATGGTATTATTATTATTACTAGCCGTACCCGTGTGCTCCGCTGCACCTGTTAGAAATAAATATAAAGTAATTACATAATTAAAATAGGACATCTGGTCCATGGAACATTCGTGTTTGATAGAAGGATAAATCGTTTAATATGTTACTTCATTTAAATTGTATTTAAATAATTAAAATGCGATCATTTTGGTCCAGAGAGCACTCAGAAGTTACTGTAATAACATTATAGCATTATGTCCATCTAGAGAAACTACACTTTCCAATGGTGAAATAATAATTAATTATACAAATCGGTTAATTTAGCTTTCGATATTACTTCATACAAACACAGAAACATTCTCTGTAGGCTATGTTTCATAGCATTCGATTGTTGTTGTCCAAGGCCCCTTATAGACGTAGTCATTTGTTTTCATTTCATTACACCGCCTTAGATGGCATTGTATTTTAATTTTAAAACTCATTTATCTCATTAAATATCAGTCCTATCAAAATTTTGCAAAAGAATAAAACTTATCGAAAATCATTTTTAAAGAAACTTTTGTTATGTAATATTTCACAAAAATCAGTAATAAGCTATATATTTCGATTTATTTAATTCAGGCCCCCTTACAACCCCCCTTTTAAATTTTGAATGTCATATAGCCTAAAATCTAAGTTACAGCGAACTTATTTATATTCCAATTTTCATATAAATCGATTCAGCCATTATCGCGTGAAAAGGTAACAAACATCCAGACAGACAGACAGACAGACATACAGACAAAAATTTCAAAAAAGCGATTTTCGGTTTCAGAGTGGTTAATTATATATGTTAGGACCAATTATTTTTGGAAAATCGAAAATTACCAGAAAAATTTCGGCTACAGATTTATTATTAGTATAGATTATTGTTATTATTATTATTATTATTATTATTATTAATGTGGTGGTGGTGGTGGTCGTCATCATCATCATCATCATCATTATCATCATCATCATCATTTCCATTGCAGTATAAGAATCTCATGGTTTTCATTACTCAGATACAAATGTAAAATAAATATCACATGCAAACAAACAAAAAAATAGATGCTTCCTGATTTCTCAGAATTATTCATGATAAGAATGCAGAAGAAAAGGAATGCAGATTATAAGAGAAACAAATTTCACCCTCTCTGGATCATATAGATGTTTACAGAAACAAATTGAAAAATCACGTGCTACACGAATTCCATGACAAATTTTGAATTAGCAATGATGATGATGATGATGATGATGATGATGATGATGATCAAATAAGTAGGAATCTAATAATTTAAAAGTTAATGTCGAATTAGTTCCCATTTTCATTACATAAAATACAGATATTGTTTTGCAAGATCCATTGATTTTTTATGTTTTTCCATCCATTATATGACCTGGTACCGAGATGATAGTCTCATGACCTTTCGGCTATTGTACAATTTGAATAGTAATCCCCATTAATTGTACATGGAGGACATGTATGCTGACATGACCGCTAGATGGCATGGAGATAAGAGGACTGGCCAATAGATGGCAGCAATGCATTGTATTAAATGTAACAATATTGTACTGCTCCAAATAGTTGTGAAATGATCTTGAAGTTAAAGCAATTGAAAATATAAAATCTAAGATTAAAAAATGAAAAAAAAAAAAATAGTGTTACCAAAGAAATTTCCTACAGAATTGTAATCTATTATGAAAAGTTGTGGTAAGTTCTCACATTTGTTCCATATAATTCGCATACAAAGTTGTGATACTTATTTCTGAAAATATATGCTAAAAGGTATACTTAATGCACAATAGGCCTATCTGTACATCCAAACAAAGTAACGTTTTAGAATACCGACATTAATGTCAATATAATATTTTAACATGTGAATAAAAATTACTTACTTAAAGGAATCTCCATCCTCAATCTCACACAGCTGTATTCTCTTCCCTCCAACCACAGCTAGATTCCGATTCTGTGCAATAAATATGTGGTGTATGCTTTGTTCTTCAAATATCTCCTCCTTTGTTACAAGTTTACCAGATTTTATTTCGAAAATTTGAATAGTTCCTCCAATACCTAAAATGTTAGTACAAACATAAAAATTGCATGATGAATTATTAATAGAATATGACAGCTGCCTGCGTATTATTTATTTACTTATTCTGCTGTAGTTAAGGCCATCAGGCCTTCTCTTCCACAACACCAGTCTGCGAGACCCTGACTTATCAAAAAGCTAGTGTTTTAGGGATCATTTCCCAAAATTAAAAGAGCTTTCAATTGCCTCAATCAGTGATTTTGTTCGATTCATTATGAAGACCAGACTTATTGGTTGGGATTTAGGATGGGGTAGCACAATAGATCTTGAAGAATAGGTTCTACCAAATTGGTTATTATTGTTCTTGAGTACTGCCTCCACATTTGTGGTTTTAGTGTCTCTTAGCAGTAGAATGTGTAATACAGCATTTACCGGGTAATATAAATGAAGTGCACACCTGTAAGTTACACCTTCCTCTTAAATCTTTATCTTTATGCCTACTTTACCTATGGTTACTATTTTGTTATGAAGTACAAAATATAAACATATAGAAGAAGGTGTCAATCGACAGAACAAAATAATATTGTGAAGAATACTATATCTGCTCGTTCAAGTTTTTAGTAAAAAAAAAAAAAAAAAAAAACGCTTCTAGATGCAGTAGGCTATTTGATGTAAAAATAATGTACCGGTATTTATTGTAAAACTTCAATATATTTAGAAGAAAAACAACTCTGCAACACAATCAATGCTTTCTCATAATAAAAAAAATTTCTGTAGCTATTCATTTTATTATAAACAAATAAACCTTGATATTTTCACTTTTGGGGAAAATGTCAATAGGAATAAACCAGATTGATTATTTATGATTTGTCGTCATGAGTAAAATAAGGAAGAATGGCTGGATTTAAATGTAACCATTAGTTCTTTCAGAAATGGCAGCAAAATATTGTATACCTAATATTATGACCATAATAAAATTCTAAATTATAGACATCAGCTCAAAGAATTTTGAGTGACCACAAGGGTCCTGAATACAATAAACATGTATAATATAATGTGATGTGATACATTAAAGAAAAAAGAAAGTTAATTGCTGAAGGCAAATATAAGCTGATTAATTGAAATAGAGATGATGATGTAATATTTGAAGAGAATCCTTGATAATATTTATAAGAATAGACATTACATAATCAAAAGGAATGTGAAGTTCCTTAAGATAATTCCACGTGAATTTTGTGATTGAACCTCTACTGCCAAACAGCAAACCAATGACGGACCATTGTTTAAGAGGGACGTTGTACTTTTGAGAAAGATACGGCAGACAAAGCTCATATATGGACTTCTTCTCAATATCAACTTCAGTGGCCTGATTTAGGTTTCTTTCGAAACGGATAGTAGGGTCAAGAACAAGAGCCCGTTTTAAGCGTCCATTGATAGCAATAATGTCTGCCCGTCTAAAAGAGGTATTGATTGATTGAGGTTCTGGCTGATATGTAGGCCTACATCTACTATCAATTAGTACAGTAAGGTCCGAAAGTCTTGTCGCCCCCCCCCACCTTGTTTGTATGTTGATGTGCATCCATTTTGAACATGTCATAGCAAATGTGTGACAATGGTTGATACTTTACGTTCCAGCTTGTTTAGTGATCCAGAACATCAGTATGGGCACCATCATTGTCGCGGCACAAAATGATGCGGCGCCATGTCCTGTGTGAAATTTTTCACAGCAAAGGTGTGTGATTTCCCTGTGGGGAATAATTAAGCAGCATGTCTGAAACACCGATACCAGACAATTGAAGATTTGAAGCAAGCTGTTAGGGAGACATTCAGGAAAATCACACCGCCTTTGCTGTGGAAAATTTCACACTGGACATGGTATCGCATCATTTTGTGCCGCGACAATGATGGTGCCCATACTGGTGTTCTGGATCACTAAACAAGCTGAACGTAAAGTATCAATCATTTTCACACATCTGCTATGACATGTTCAAAATGGATGCAAATCAACATACAAACAAGGGAGGGGGGGACAAGACTTTCGGGCCTTACTGTACATCTCACTTGACGATAGCTATGTGTCAGAGAAAGAACAATAATGTTTGTATACATCTTAAGTCTGATTAGTGTAATATGTTACTAGTCAGTTATGTATGGTGGAGGGAGAAAGGAACTGGTCACCTACCCATCACCTCATGGCTTAGTTGCCTCATGAGTGATGCCTTAGTGGTGTCACTTATGAGCTTTCAACTTGTCTTCGAACAATTTATGACTATAATTACATAAGGTGACATTCATATTGTCTCCTCTCATATATGAATTTTACATAACCTAAATTCAGATGCATGTTTTATTTAGAATCAGTTTGGTAATGTGAATGAAACTAGAACCGAAAATACTGCGAATTGTTTTCGAATCAATATTATAACAAATATGGAATTTTATGATGAATAAACTAAGATAAATACATATAGTAGTTGGTTTGAGGTTAGTGTAACAATTACCTGCAAGTATCCATTCCCGGACAAATTTAACTGCTGTAACGTCGGTTAATATATATTGTGACTCGTATTTTACTACATTCATCTTTAAATATTTCTAATTGTAATAACTATTTCAAGTTTACATACGCGAGGGAAATTTCACTAATATGCGATAATGTTGGGGATATTAACATTTAGCGTTTCTGATGAACTCTAGTGAGAAAATGTGTCACTCGTAAAACATAAGCAAAACATTAGAAAAAGAAACACGAATGACCGTAACTGTAATGGTGTATAATTGTTAGCTTCATGTCATATTTGCCCAAAACATTTTCAGGGAGTTCAGGGGGACTGAACCTCCTTATCAGGGATAATTATAAAACTGTCTTCCTTAATGATGGACTACGAATTCAAACTGAAAACAGCATCAGAACGTGCCAAAGTAGAAGATTTGTTTGATTATGAGGGTTGTAAAGTTGGTCGCGGGACATACGGACATGTATACAAAGCTCGGAGAAAAGATGGGTGCGAAATATTTACATCTTTTTACCGTTTGGAATCGTATTATTTTAAAGTGGTGTTTACCGTGGTGTTGATCTAAACCTTGTTATTAGTTATGAGATTTTATTTTACCGAAGTTTAGCTTTAAACATAACCTTAAAATACACTATCTAGAGTGGCTACTGTACAGACTACTATAACGAATTCCGGCTCATGAAGATGCCATCCTATTTATTTATTGAATATTAGAGTAACATTATGCAGAAAAATAAAATGAGATCCAAACATTTTGGTGTTACCACTTAGGTGACGCCGGAACCTGTGTTGAAAAGAGCCTAGGTTAATTAAATTATTTCCGTCTTCTAAAATATGTTGCATTCCATAAATGTAATGAATCGCATAGATGATAAATGCCAGTACAATATTATGTTCGCATTGCCTATAAAACTATCACCAGCATGTTTAATTAATTTACGAAAGAAATATTACATCACGAGAATGATAGATTGATTATAATATATTCTCCATTCAGACTCTTGTTAATGTATTCGTTGTACACATACACATGTATTGCATTGAATGAATTTAAATTCCCATAGTTACTAACTAGATGCATTATATATTTGTTTGAATTATATTTTTTAAATGCATACAATATGCTAAGTAGCTATGTGTCACGTTATTTAAAAAAAGATGTATGAATTACACTTCATAAATGCATAATAATGAAAGTTAAATCAGCAAGGAATATGAATAAGCAAAAACTTGTATTTAATGTTGCAGTTTTGGGTTCCCGTAGTATTCTTTTAAACAAAGGCTACAGAAAATGCTAATCGAGATTGGGATTATTTTCTTGTATGTTATTAGTTGAGGAGATGTGTAATAATAAACATATTCTACTCATATGTTACAGGTCGGACACAAAAGATTATGCCTTAAAACAGATCGAAGGGACAGGCTTGTCTATGTCGGCATGTAGAGAGATTGCTGTAAGTATTAAGTATGCATATACGTAGATTTCAGTTTTACTTGTGCTGTTATTGTACGGTTATCGTCCATATTCAATGGTCTCCTGTCATTTACCAGTATCAGTCGTATGATTATAAGGCTGATAGTTTTTGCTTGGGCAGTAATAACGCTTCATATGAAACCATTTAAGAAATAACAGAAAATATGGAATTTAATTTCTGTTTTTTCTTTCTATTTTACGTTCCAAAGTAGGAAATATATTTTATATTAATTTTCCAATTACTTTTTCATTACCTACCGAACTATAACTCAATTGTAGGGCCTAATTTTTTTCACTCCAGAGGTATAGGTAGAGTTTAGAAAGATTTAACTCTGTGTGTGTGCGCGCGCGCGCGTTTTTTACCCTTAAAACTAAAGAATAATAGTATTTTACAAACAACTTCAAATTAGTGTAGCTCTGAAAATATTGAGATTAGGACACATATGCCATTTTTTGCTCAGAATGTCTCCGGAAATAAGCTCCGTAAGTGGCAGTAACTCCTCGTGAATCACCCTGTATATACGAAGTAGCAGTACTACTTCATAGTGCATGAGCTTCACAACCATTATAATGACGTACAAAATTAACTGATGAAATTCCCGTCACACTGTAAATGCGTTTTTAATCAGTTAATTTTGTATCTTATTACACACAGGAAGCATTTTTCTAAGAAATGACAAAGGAATATTTTTTTCGGCTTGTTGTTCACGTTAATGTCTTGCCACTCATACGTCTCAATACCCAATAGTTTTACCATAAATAAGATTCAAACTTCAGATACAATTTTTTTTTTTTCGGCTAAACCATTATTCAAATATCAAAATGACTTTTCACTTTTGGTTACTTACAACCTAAAGATTCTCTTCTTAAAATTAATAGTGTGTATGTGTGTGCGTGCATGTTTATTTCATTTTTTGTTATAAAGAATTCCTTAAGTATGCAGTCTTATTTGGGTGCATACTAATTGACTTCATTTATGTATGCTTGTGCGAGATCGTGCGTATTTGCTTGGTTTCCGCACAAAACCAACCCGCGGTAAGTCTAAAATTCCACATTCAGTATTCCCAACTGAACACACATAACAATTTCTCTCTTCTCACCGCTTAAGTGACATATTGATTTTACTGCTTTAGGCTTTTAACATATTATTTTAGAGACGTTCAATATAGTAATAATTATAAATTGGAAACTTACCACTGCAATTTCACCTAAATTGCACTGTTAATTATTGTTTTTAAATATTTGCAAAAATTAAGTAAACTTTACAACTTCAATAAAGTTACTGCATTTCTTGATGCATGTAACATTAAGGAAGCCGTTTAAGTTCGCATTTATAGACTGGGGGAAAAAAAAAAGACAGACGTATATCACGGCCTGCTGGAGTATAGTAAACACAGAAAACATTTTAAAGCAACAATGTTGAAGATAGATATTTTTGTTTTCCAAAATTGCCGTCATTGAACAGAAACCAAGATGGAGATTTCATTGCATCTAATTAGAAATTCCTTTTTCAGGTATGTAATAAACGATCTTCGCACAAAATAATGTACGATACACGAGCGGTATGTTTTCTTTCAATTCTCGGACATTAAAAAAGCTCAACTACGTTTCGCTTTTTCAAACTTTTCCTCGAACATGAAAACTTCAACATACCGCTCTTGTAACGGATATTACTATTTTCAAGTGATAATTCCAGAAAATAAACTATAAACAGCAGTTTCATTTGCAGCATGATAAAGAAACTGAGCTGTTACAATATGCGTAAAATTTGTAATGACATTGAGATAGTATCATATTTATTTTTTTATAATCTGCTGTGGGTGCATTAAAACATTTAGAATCATCACTTTGAGTTTGGTTGAAGAGTTCAAGAGCACCTTATGCCAATTTGCAAGAATAATAAAGTTCATAATAATATGTGAATCCTGGATATTGGTTTCCCAGGAATGAATACGCTGTTGCTTTGACAGAAAGGTGGGCTTTATCTCCTGCTGTTGGGCCAGAATTGGCCTCCCTTGAGTTCTGAACTCACTGCACTGAAATATCTTCGTAAAATATATAGAAGGATTTGGAATAAAGTACCACCTATAAAACAGGCTAAATTCCGCATTGAGGATCCGTGACCTGACTTCAGTAAATCCCTTTTAGGAGTTTCAGTATGGTGACAGGGACACTGAAAGGTCACTTGCGTCTGAAGGGACAGCTACAAGTCATGGATGTCATCGACGAACCCATGCACAGACAATTTGGGAACGAAGAGAAAACTTCCTCATGTACTGCTCCAGTTATCTATCTTGAATTGGATGGAGTCAGGTATAAATGTCTTGTTGGGAACTGCTTTGTGTCTCCTGAAGATTTAAACAGGATTAAATCAACTTACTTACAAATGGCTTTTAAGGAACCCGAAGGTTCATTGCCGCCCTCACATAAGCCCGCCATCGGTCCCTATCCTGTGCAAGATTAATCCAGTCTCTATCATCACACCCCACCTCCCTCAAATCAATTTTAATATTATCCTCCCATCTACGTCTCGGCCTCCCTAAAGGTCTTTTTCCCTCCGGTCTCCCAACTAACACTCTAATGCATTTCTGGATTCGCCCATACGTGCTACATGCCCTGCCCATCTTAAACGTCTGGATTTTAAGTTCCTAATTATGTTAGGTGAAGAATATAATATGTGCAGTTTTGTGTTGTGTAACTTTCTCCATTCTCCTGTAACTTCATCCCGCTTAGCCCCAAATATTTTCCTAAGCACCTTATTCTCAAACACCTTAACATATGTTCCTCTCTCAGAGTGAGAGTCCAAGTTTCACAACCATACAGAAGAACCGGTAATATAACTGTTTTATAAATCAATTTATGTAACTTTATGTTTGCCTCTTGGTTGCCTGTTTAATTCTTGTAGTTGAGGCACAGAGTGGATCAGAATAATAAGCTTAAGTACCTCAGACCAATAAGGTCACTCCAAAGGAGGAGGAAACGAGAAGCACTGCTTTCACAAGTTTTAAACATTCTGAGAGAGACCACAGGAATAAAAATTTCAACTTAGGATGAGAAATCTGAGGTGATATTATAAATGAATTTTATTATTGTCAGCTTCTATCAGTAGTGACAGTATGTCTTTTATTGTGTTTTTAAAAAATGTAACCATATCAGTAACGACAGTAACAAATTTTCGTTGAAATTATCAGTGTATGGAGGATCAGATCGTATGAATATATCAAGCATTCTGATTTTCCTGTATGCCTGATATAATAATATTTCGAATAAATGTGCACTAATAAAATGTCGAGTTTCATTGACAATTGCATACATTACTTACAGTATTAATACGCATTACATTACATTACTCTATATTGTTCCATAAATTAAAACCACTGTTTACTTTTAGGTGCTGCTTTCACTTAATTGTTCGTACTACTTGAAGAAAAGTTTCTGCATATGATATTTGAGGAGCTCATTTTCAAAACATCTCCTGTCCATATGATAACGAAAATGAGCTTCCTGTGTCCATGCATTCTTCAAATATAACTCTACATACGGGTGAATATTCTGAAATGAGCAAATATGAATAACAAAACTGGAAAAAATATATTATATTAAATTGTGTACTTTTTTCTCACATTGGTTACATTTCCTCCTATTATTGAAGATTCTGGTATCAGTTGAACTTAGAAAAAAATTTTATGTGAGATTTTCCAATTAAAAAAAAAACCAAGGGATTGTTGTTATCTTTCCCTTACAGCCCATTGTTTAAGGTATCTTCTAAACTTCTGTACTTCAGATTTCATTTGTCTTCGAACATTTCTTTTTTCACGATCAGTCATATCTGCTATTTTTTTTAATATTCTTTGCCATAATCCCTTTTTTTTCTGCAATTCCTCTTCAGTCATATTTGCCCTCTGCCTACATATCTTCTCCCTTTCATATTTCCTACTTTCATCATCAGACTTTTTTTCTTTCCTATAAACAATCACATGAAATAATATTCGAAGTTACTTTATCCACCAGTATTTAATAATTGTATGTTAAATGAAACCTCGGTCCCACAAGAAAGGGACCAGTGTTACAGGGAGGGACCCTTGTTACAAATTAGTATAATTTCCGCAATAGTTCTGACAAAATAAATCGTTAAAAATATCATGGAGGTTAGATTTTTTTAGTCGACAAACATTGTAATGTTGTGCATATACGAGGCCTGTCTAAAATGTATCCAACCTTAAATTTTCCCGCGCAAAGTAGTGATTCTAAGGCGGCGCCACTGTGCACGGTGGAAGGAGGAACCGTAATGTGCATGCTTGAATTTTTTCACCGCATTCACTTGTGCCAGTCACTGGCTGGTGGTCGCCAAGTAAGGTGCTGTTCTAAGTGTTTGTCGGATTTAGTTTTCTCGCAAGATGACTGAACGAATTGAGCAAAGATACTGCATCAAATTTTGTCAAAAGCTTGGTGATTCTCAAAGTCAAACAATTCGTAAGATTCAGCAGGTGTTTGGGGAAGATGTGATGGGTGTAACACAAATTAAGGAGTGGTTCAACCAATTCAAAGATGGCCGCACATCAGCGGAGAGTGAGCAGCATTGTGGCAGGCCCCAAACTGCTCGGAGTGCAGCTGTTGTTGAGAGGGTGCGAAATTTGGTGATGGCAGATCGTCGTTTGACTGTGCGGGAGATTGCCGAAGAGGTTGGAGTGAGTAAAGATTCTGCACATGCAATTTTGCGTGATGATTTGAACATGAACCGAGTGGCTGCGAAATTCGTGCCCAAGTTGTTGTCCCCGGAACAAAAAGACCTCCGTCGTGACATTGCACAGGACCTTCTGGACACTGCCAACACTGATCCTGGGTTTCTGAACACCGTGATAACTGGAGATGAGTCATGGGTGTACGGGTACGACCCAGAAACAAAAAGACAGTCGTCGCAATGGAAGCATCCCGAGTCTCCAAGGCCGAAGAAAGCGCGGCAGGTGCGAAGCAAAATCAAGGTGATGCTGACTGTTTTCTTTGATGTCCGTGGAATTGTGCATCACGAATACGCACTGGAAGGACAAACAGTGACAAAGGAGTACTATCACGATGTTCTCTGGCGACTCCGTGATGCAGTTCGGCACAAAAGACCAGACATGTGGACGGCGAACAACTGGCACTTGCATCACGACAACGCCCCCGCACATTCATCCCAATTGATCCACACTTTCTTGGCCAAACATGGAATTACAACCGTTCGCCAACCTCCCTACTCTCCAGACCTGGCTCCTTGCGACTTCTGGTTGTTTCCAAAATTGAAGACACCACTGAAAGGATCCCGTTTTGAGAGTAGAGAAGAGATAATGCGGAACGCGATGACGGAACTGAACACCATTCCAAAAGAAGACTTCCAGAGGTGTTTCCGGCAGTGGAAGGATCGGTGGGCTAAGTGTGTGCAAGCACAAGGGGCCTACTTTGAAGGGGATTAGGGTCCCAACCCCGTCAGGTATTTGAAATATTTTTTCTGGCTAAAGGTCGGATACTTTTTAGACAGGCCTCGTACTACGAAAGTTTAACATATACAAACTATATTTAATGCCACCTGGGACCGGTGTTATCAATAGAAAACATAACATTCCGTCATCAGTGATGATTTTTGCATTTTTCAATAAAATAAATTACGACAATGGACGAAAAGTTTTTTTTAACTGGCGCCATGTTGATCTCTCATCACTACCAACCATTAAAATTTACCACATGAAGCAAAATTGTCTTTTGTGTAGCTCTTTTATTTTGAGGGACCGGCGTTACGAAATTTTTGGGGACAAACTTTACGTTAAAGTTGTGTCCTTTCAGAATTAAACAAACAACAATTCCTATCTTTCATAAGTATTTTAACTATTTATTTTTATAATCTTGGCCGGGGAAATAAAATCAAATCGAAACATAACGAGAAAAACTTAGTAAAACAGAGTAAAATGTAGTTGGAGACATAGGGACCGTAGTTACATTTTGACGTTTGAACGTTATTTTTTAATTATAAATTTTAAAATTAATCCTTTTATGCTTTGTTTCCAACTAAAACATGTGAGAGTTAGTTAATTAAACGCAAAAGTAATCAGTTAACATTTTCAAGAAACTCCTTAAATCAGCCAGGACATACATTTACCTATTTCAGAATATTCACCCATACAACTGTCATGATTTGGCTTCAGAACGCCCTGTAAACCACTAAAATCTTGCGTTAAAAGTGACTATTGAAATCCAACTTACTCTTGTAAACAGCAAAAATTGCGACAGAATATTAGTTACAGCTTTGGAATCAAAGAGTCTCATGCTCCCATTTGATTCTATATACACCCAACCTCTTTGATTTCATAATGTCTCTTGCCTAGCAGGGAAGAAATTTTAGACCTAAAAACGTTTTTCGTGATTTCTCACAAAGTTATGGGATGGATAAGGTTTGTTTTAAAAATAAGCTCCTCAATTGTAAAATTATAGCATATTAAGATGGTTATATGTGTCGTAGTTTAATTTGTTGGCAGTCACCTAATTATAAATATTCTTTTGTTTTCTGTTTCAGTTGTTACGGGAGTTAAAACATTCAAACGTGATAAACCTCATTAGAGTCTTCCTTTCCCATAATGATAGGAAAGTGTGGTTATTATTTGATTATGCCGAACATGATCTGTGGGTATGTATGAGTTCTTCTTTAAATAGATTTTGGTTTCATATATATCAAACCATAATATCATCAGAACCATTTAGAAGTACTCGCAGTTCTTGTGTTATTCAAATGCTGAGTTCTATTTATTGACAGTTAAAAACATTTAAAACTGAATATTGCTTCAGTCTAAAGCATAATCGAGATGGGGATAATGTACAGGAGTCAAGTGCTTGAAGCAAGTCACTTTTTCTCCAACTTTATTTGACTATTGGTAGATCAAGACAGTGAAATTGTAAATTGACATTCAAGCAGAATATGAGTTGCTGAACTGTCAACTTTTGTGTCTACTTTTTCATAACATTATTTACTTTACTTTACCATTTTCCAGTCCACACCTGTGGAGTAACGTCTGGCCGCAAAACCAGGTGGCCCGGGTTCGATTCCCGGTCGAGGCAAGTTGCCTGGTTGAGGTTTTTTTCGGGGTTTTCCCTGCACCCAGATTAGAGCAAATGCTGGGTAACTTTTGGTGCTCGACCCTGGACTCATTTCATCGTCATTATCACCTTCATCTCATTCAGATCCTAAATAACCTGAGATGTTGATAAGGGTCGTAAAATAACCTACTAAAATAAAAATAAAAACCATTTTCCACATATGAACACCAATTTGTAACAACTTGCTAACAGAGAGTATAATTTTTTTTTGTCTGAAAAGAATTAAAAAAAATAATATGGCTTGTAAATTGAATTCAAATAGTACTTAAACCTTGATAATATGTACCTTCTCGTACAATAACTCGTCATCATTGAATAAAGCTAATAATATAATTGTTATTCTTATTATTAATAATTACCTAGTACAGTTTTTAGAGATATTTATTTGGTGGTACGAAATTTTATTAAATATACGGTATAACACCAGAATTGCCTTAATAATAATAATGATAATAATAATAATAATAATAATAATAATATAATTTTTTGAGAGGCTTGTGATGGAAGATTTTGATAATATTGATGTAGAATTCATTCATAAAAAGCTGAGACTTTAATATTGCTCATAGGACCTCAGGAAAGAAGTATGATGCCATATTGGCTAGACGAGTATTGTAGAGATATGAAGCCAGGGTTGCCAGATAAAGGAATCGAAACCGTCGTACTAACTTATGATAATTGTCGTACTTCAGCATAAAATTGTCGTACATTTCTCAACTTCCTAATATACTTCTAGTCCACCACTGTGTAGTAAAGGTTAGTTCGTCTGACTGTGAAACGAGCGGGCCAGAGTTCAAATCCCGGATGAGACGAGTTATCTGGTTGACATTATTTCCGGGTTTTCCCTCAACCCATTAAGAGCAAATACTGGTTAACTTTCGGCGCTGGAGTCATTTCGCTGGCATTATCACCTTCATGTCATTACGCAGTTGATAAAGAATCGCAAAATAAATATATCTGCCAGTAAATTTTAGTTCCAGTTAAAAATACTACTAATTATGGTTCACATCCACAATGACATTCAGCATTGAAACAAATCACCACCCATTTCTTCATCATCAACACTGTCATCGCAGTAGGCGTGCACGATGACGCCTAGTTAGAATCAACTTTCTTATGTATAAAGTCAGCAGAATTTGATCTTTGGCCGGCGCAGCGGCAGATAGGCTGTTTTAGTATCAATCAATGCGGCGGCTGAAAATATATCAAATTAATTCATCTACAGCTGATTCAAACCCGACACCTCTATAATGTTGGCGTGTTTAGACTTCTTAATGCTACTGCGGTACTATTTAATTGATAAAAGATTTCCTTTATCGAATAAACAAGGACGTTAATAAAATTAAACTCGTAGTATTACTTTGACATAACTGCGCCGTATACGTAAAACCTAGAGCTCAAGATGACAAATTATTGACTTACATGGCAGGCATACTGTAGTTACCAGATCGATTTTCAAAGCATTCCCCCCCGTAAAAGCATGTTTCTTTCATATTAGTTCAGGACATACTAAATGAAGAAAACTTGTCTAAAAGGGACGAATTAACCATCAATTTTATTTTAATTATAAACCAACATTATAAGTTCCCAATTATTTTTTCCTTTCAGTGAAATAGTTGTACAAAATTGCGTACGACATAGAGTGCGGTCGTACCTCGTACAATTAGTCAAAATAGTCGTATGCGTACGACTATAGTCGTACGTATGGCAACCCTGTATGAAGCTATAATTCTTGTAAAATAATGCATTGTACTTCCAACTTAATGCTAGTTGATATCCTTCTTATAAACATAATTTTATCATAGCCAAAAACTCGTCGGACTTCTCAGGGGTTATTTTGAGCCATAAACCTTCCTGCATGTGCTTTCTTTGTTTATTACAAATACTGACTTCTAATTTAGAGGCTTCTAGCAGTTGAATCTCGTAAACCTTTCCCATATGAATAAAACTTAAGATTTATTTGGTAATAAAGAGAACATGATTTAAATGTTACCAGTTTGTTTCTCTGTGTGCTTATAGTCGAGTTTGAACTGAGCTTTATATCATAACAGGATCAGATATTCGTACTTAACAACATTCCACTGGCGTGAATTGAGTAAGTTTCCACACTTTTGAAAATGATATTAAATTAGAAGGTTGTTATTGTTGTTTGTAATCAATATCAATACTATTTCCTGTCTTTAGATTTAAAACATTGTTTTACATTGGGTGCCAGTACATTGTGGAGTATCCTGCATGTGAATGAGGTTGCTTGCACATACTTCTACATGATCAAAATTTGTTGAATTGTTATTCAAGAAGTTCAGTTAAGCCTATTGCAAAGTTTATACTTTCCATTGAATACGGTTGTCCTGTAAAATATAGTGCATACATTTTATCTTTCCACATTCATGGATGGAAGCAGCAGTGTACAGCACAGCTGCACACATGCAGGCGTGGAAAGATAAAATGTATGCACTGTATTTATATATAGATTGGGAATTTTAATGTTTCCAAATAATATGTTACATAATGAACAGTGAACAAATTAATGTAACATATATCAGCATTTACAAAGATCTAGCAATCGGTGATGACATTGTAAAGAAATATTGAACTCCAGGATGGCAGTTATGCTCGAATTTAGTATTCATTCATGTGTGCTTAAACAAACACTTATCACTGTTTAAATTTTCAGCATATTATCAAGTTCCACAGAGCAGCTAAAGCAAACAAGAAACCGGTAATGGTTCCTAAAGGAATGGTGAAATCGCTTCTGTATCAAATCCTGGATGGAATACACTATTTGCATTCCAACTGGGTGTTGCACAGAGACTTGGTAAGACAATGTTTGCAATCAAATAAAACATTCATTCAGCAAAGTATACATGTTTATTTATCATTTTTGTTTCTAATTATTTGTAGATCACATCTCTTAATTTTAGTTGTAGATAAAAACTGTTTTTCCATTATCAGTATCTTCACTTATTGTTGTTTTTAGTTATACACAGTTGCGGTTTGTGATAAAATATTGTGGGTGTTCACAATTTTGTGTTCCAAAACCGAAGAGAACTTGGAATCATTAGTCAAAATTCATAGGTTTAATATAAATATCATTATTATAACGTCTCGTCTTTGAGTTCTTCAGTTCTTCATTAGGTTAAAATATCAATCAAACAAATGACATTATGGAGCATTTCGACTCCATGTCGATTTCACAAAATGCTTCCGCTCTGTTCTGTCTTTTGCTAGTTCCTCCCAGTTGGTAATTCCCATTTCCATGCATTCCTTCTGAATTTCATCTTTACATCTACTTTGAGTCTTCCCAGTGGCCTTGTGTTGTTAAAGGTGTTCATATATACAGTAATAGCTTTGTAATGCTGGAGTCATCCATACGTATAACATGTCCTGCTCAATTTAATCTTCTGGTCTGTATTATATCTAAAATTGACAGTTGATTGTAAAGTTTGTGCATATCGTTAGTGTGTCGAATTTTCCACTTGTTTTCAAGCGAGTCAAAAATTGAACCAAAAATTTTCCTCAATACTTTGTTTTCAAAAACCATTAATTTGTGTTTTTCCTTTTTAGTTAAACTCCATGTTTCCGATCCATATAATAGTACAGGTTGGATAAGTGTTTTGTACAAAATTATAAAGAGACATTTAAACAATATAATTAACATTTGTGTGGATTGGTTTCAGAAACCAGCAAATATCCTCGTAATGGGCGAAGGACCTGAAAGAGGGCGTGTAAAGATTGCGGATATGGGCTTTGCTAGACTCTTTAATGCGCCATTAAAGCCTCTGGCAGATCTGGATCCAGTGGTCGTAACATTCTGGTACAGAGCTCCTGAGCTGCTGCTGGGAGCAAGGCACTACACAAAAGCTATAGGTAAAGCTTATTCAATTGTTTTGAGAACTTGATAGTCTAGGTGCTCCCCAATCCAGTGAAAAATTGTAGCTAGCAATACTGTACTGCCTGACAATATATGTACATATCAACCAGAACCTCAATCAGAGGAATAATAATTGTAACTCGTTATTTTTTTAAATATTGAAGCTGATGTAATTCGGTTATAGTCGGACCATTGGATCTGTGCCCCCGTAAGATATGTGAACTGAACCCTAATTCCTTCTAAGCCTCGGTAATTCATTTCTCTCCCTGCATTCCTATCCCTCTCTTTTCTATCTCTCTCCCTTTCTCTCCCCCACTACTCACAATTTTGGCCTTCTTGCGGGACAGTTTACAATATTTGCACTTGCAGTCCAATGTTGTCAACTTAACATGAATACTGTAGCACGGAGTGGCGAAAGAAATATTATTAAGCAAGTACGTAAAAGCATTTTGCGTTGAAGAGAAACAAACCGGTCAATATCTGTTTCCTATAAATCAGGCAACGAAAAGAGCAACTGATATCACAGATGAGGCTTATTTTATTTCAATTGATTATGTATTAAAATTACTTACTTAACTAATACTAATAATACAATATTTTATGTAATTTATATAGACAGGTCAGAACTCCTAATAAAGAAAATCAGGAGAGAGGGAGTCTGTGCAGGAGATGAAAAGCTAGAATCACCAGAGAAGAACAGACCAAGGAACTTTTAATTATTGTAGATGATATAAACCGATGTATTTTAAGAAGAAAGATACAAGAATTTTATACCGTTCAAAAAGAAGTTTCAACATTGAAGAAATTACTGAAGCTTGTGAGAGAAGCAGTAATTTCCAAGGTTGGAGTGAGAAACTACGGAAAGTGATTCGAGACATGGGATTTAGGTTTAAAAATATAGAAATACAAGATGTATTTTGATTGAAAGAAATAATATTGTAGCATGGAGGACCAGTTATTTATGACACCGTTTGACGGAAGTTTGGCAACATCCCTATTTGGCAAGGTTCATGGCCTGCTGTTTAACGTGGTGGGAGGAAAGCGGGTGGAATGGAGTGAGTACAGGAGTTAACTGTTCCAAGAACGACTACAGCGCTGAAGGGGCACAGATCCGATGGTCCGACAATAACAACAATAATCATTGATATACAGGATGACCATAATGTCATTAATTTGAGGGGATTATTCTTTGATATATTACAAACAAAAAAGCTTAATACAATTTTTTTTTTCCTTCCTTTTCGAGATAAAAATTCTGTGTGAAACATTTCATAGCATGTTTTGGGAAAGCCATTGATTTAATTCCTAATATGCTCATTTAATTTAAGAGAGCAATGTATTATGATAATAAATTATTGAAATAACTATTCTAGTTTTGTTCTTTAAATGTGCAGAAATTTGATCCGAACAAACATAACTTTTCATTCCGAAAAGGAATTTTAAAATGTTACATTTGTTCAGATCAAATTTCTGCACATTCAAAGGACAAAACTAAAATTCTTTCAATAATTCATTATCATAATACACTGATGTCTTAAAATTGACTGAGCATAATGGGAATTCAATCAATGGTTTTCCCAAAACACGCTATGAAATGTTTCATATAAAACAATGTTTATCTCGAAAAGGAAGTAAAAACGAGCAAAATTGTATTTAAGTGTTCGCGTAGGCTTCCGCAGCTGGTGTACATAGTGTGTGGATAAGCTTCAGGCTTCTACCTCGTTGTCTTGGTGTTAATGGCTGACGTTTTGACCGCTGTGTTGTGGTCATCTTCAGAGCAGTTGTTGGATAAGGAAATAGTCTGCGAGCTCGTATATATAGTCTCGATGGGTACTTGCGGTGATAGGTCGTAGGTTCTCCTTCTGGCAGCTGATTGGTCCTACATTGTCCAATCCGGTTGAGGTCTGTATGAAGGGGAGTATTCATATTAAATACTGGCCCCCCCGCCTTCATCCGGACATCGGGCACGGTATCAAGGTCACTCTTTCGGACCTTATGAGGGCCAGTATTTAATATGAATACTCCCCTTCATACAGACCTCAACTGGATTGGACAACGTAGGACCAATCAGATGTCAGAAGGAGAACCTACGACCTATACTTAGGAACGAGAAACCAGGTCTCCACATGTACGCAGCGCCCTTCATCTGGACATCGGGACGGTATCAAGGTCACTCTTTCGGACCTTATGAGGGCCAGTATTTAATATGAATCCTCCCCTTCATACAGACCTCAACCAGATTGGACAATGTAGGACCAATCAGATGCCAGAAGGAGAACCTACGACCTATCACCGCAAGTACTCACCCCTATCGAGACTAATATATATATATATACGAGCTCGCAGACTATTTCCTTCTCATCCTGCCTAAGGTTTTTCCGTGGTTTTCCTAAGGCGCTAAGACAAATGTCGGGATGAGCCCTAAAAGAAATGGGCTACGGACCTGCACTCATATCCCCATGAACCCCTTAATTATTCAAAATTAATTATTAATTACATCTGTCTTAAATTCATAATCAATCGACCTGTTACCTAAAAGCCAAATTGGCTAGTCTCTTATATTGAGACAACTCATCCTGCCTAAAGTATTTCCGTGGTTTTCCTAAGGCGTTAAGACAAATGTCAGGATGAGCCCTAAGAGAAATGGGCCACGGACCTATATGCCCTTCCCCATAAGCCCCCTTTTTCTAACAAACAACTTAAAGCCCTAGTTCAGAGTAGATAAATTATGGAATACATGTGCAAGGTCACTCATGTAGTCGCAATGCGAAAGGACAGGGAACCTTTGAATTTGCAGATTCAGAATTCACGGCGTCTCTCCTGGCGGTCTTCACCTGCCTTGTCATCGAACAACAGATGACAGAGTCTTCTCGACTCCTTCTGCACTGCGAAATGACAGTTCATTTCAATATGCAGATCCAAACCAGCCATCTCCTTCTCATCCCGTCCCGTGATCATTTCGATCACATTTCCATCCCCCTCGCGTATGTGGTACCTGAGAGGTTACGTCCATTTTCGGTTTTCCCCTCCAAAATTTTCTAGAGCTCCTTCAGTGGAGCAGCGTAACCCGGAGTGAGACTAGTGGCCAACAGGCTTGGAGTTCACATATTTAGTTTTTTACAGCCCCCAACCCCTTGCAAGGACGCGTTTTGCATACCTTTTAAATTTTTCCTCCATATTCTCCTCACTTTTTCGATTTTTTCGATTTTCGACTATTTCCTTATCCAACAACTGCTCTGAAGATGACCACAACACAGCGGTCGAAACTTCAGCCACCAACACCAAGACAACGCGGTAGAAGCCCTGAAGCTTATCCACACAAAATTGTATTTAACTTTTCACTTGAAATATATGAAAAAATAACTCCCTAAAATTAATGACATTACTTATAGTTCACTCTGTATATAAAGAATTGAGAAGTAAGATTATGTCTACTATTTATTGCAGCCCATTGTATGCTTTGTAATGTGACTTTAAGATTACATAAGGAAGTTGCCTGCACGTTCTTGACATCAAACTTTATACTTTCACATTTTTCTGAAGTAGTAAATTACTACTTTAGTCGTGTTACTGAGATTTTGTTGGAAGTTAGTTTTATAATATTCATGTGTTTATTTATTGTTTTCATATTTTCAGATATCTGGGCTATAGGATGCATATTTGCAGAACTTTTAACTTCTGAACCTATATTCCACTGTCGACAAGAAGATATTAAAACTAGTAATCCATATCATCACGACCAACTAGATAGGATATTTAATGTTATGGGCTTTCCCTTAGAAAAAGACTGGGAAGATATCAAAAAGATGCCAGAACATCCAACACTGCTCAAAGATTTCAAAAGGGCTAAGTATGTGAATTGCTGCGTTGCTTAGCTTCTATTAATAGGGAACCTGACATGTGAGATGAGAGTATTCTGAAATACATTTTTCTCTTCTTTTATTTCAGTTACTCAAATTGTTCCTTAGTGAAGTACATGGACAGACACAAAATCAAACCTGATAGCAAGGCATTCCATTTGGTATGTAAGACTTTTCTAGTTGATAACTTTGTATTGCTGGAATGACATACATCTGAGATCGCACCTTCTGTTACGTGTGTTGTTGCATGTTTCAGCTCCAGAAACTACTTCTGATGGACCCTACGAAAAGAATCACTTCAGAACAAGCAATGCAAGATGCATATTTCCAAGAGGAACCACTGCCAACTCAAGAGTAAGTACAGTACAGTACTATCTTACAGAACAACCCTGCAAACAAATTAAATTTGTAACATTCTTAAACTTACATTTCAGTAATTGTAAATGCTTTGGTTATAGCTGCACTTAAATCCAAGGTGGGTCAAAAGTCGCTTTCTCCAATATTCGTTCATAGGTTTCATAACCACTCACATAAATTCAGGGAAAGAAGACAGAGGACGGACACTGGAAAGTTTTCTTTTCTCAATCGTACTATCAGGGACTGGAATGCTTTACCTGCAGACTTACTAAAGGCTTTACCTTCTTCTTCTTCTTCTTCTTCTTCTTCTTCTTCTACGTCACGGTTTAGGCCTTTCATTAGCCTGTTCCGGCTCCAAATTGTTGCTGCCTCCATCTTTTCTTAGGTCTTCCTAAGTTCCTTTTTCCTCGTGGTGAGTAATTGTATGCTGCTTTTGGTATTCTATTGTCCTTCATCCTTGTTAGGTGGTTTTCCCAATTTGTTGTATTTAGTTCCTCTACGTTTAGTTGTTGTCTTATTTCTGTATTGTGTTTTTTATCTGTTCTTTGGTATCCTGCTATTGGCCTGAGGAATTTCATTTCAGCAGCTTGTATTCTAGCTATATGTTGTGCCGTCATTGTCCATGTTTCGGATCCATAAGTAATTGTAGGAACTGCCATCGTCTTATATAATTTCATTAGAGAGTCTTTTCTGGCTTTATTTTTCAAGGTTCTTTTTAGTGTTCCTGTTATATAGTTAAACTTGTTTAACTTGTTATTTATATCTGTTTCTGTTGTGTATGTTATTTCGCAACCTAGGAAATTAAATTTTGAGACTTGTTCTATTGCTTTATTTTCTAAAATTATCTTTGTCCGAACTGGATAAGAGCCCTTGAAAGCCATTGCCTTTGTTTTTCCTGATGATATTTCCATATTGTATTTTTTTGATATTTCGTTTAATTTATATACCATTCTCTGCATTTCGCCCTCTGTTTTTGCAATTAAAATCTGATCATCTGCGAAGTCTAACGTTTTTATTATCATATTTCCTAAATTAATTCCTCCTGTTGTTATTTGTTTCCATGATCTTATCATGTCGTCTAGATATATATTAAAAAGAGTGGTTGATAATGGGCAACCTTGTCTAACTCCTCCTGTTATTCTTATAGGTTCTCTTTGGTTTATTTCTATTTTTGTTTTTCCGTACATATCTTTAATTACTTCTATCAAATGTAATGGGATTCCCTTTTCATTCAATATATTCCACAATTTTGGTCTAGACACTTTGTCAAAAGCCTTTACCAATAATCAAAAATGAACTGATCACAAAGGAACGAAACTTTTTTAGTTGACAGTTGCAAAACAGAAAACCACAAGTTATCTTTAATACTTTTTTGCGTTTTTAATGAGTGAAATCGATCAGAGACCTTAGGAACACCCAGTATTTTAAAGTAAACTGTGTTTATCTGTGGAGACAGACAAAGAAATAGATATTGAATAAAAAAAATATTATATTCTAGAACTGCATATACTTTTGTGATCGTGTTACGAGATTGTTCCCAGAATTCATTCTACCAGCTACAAGAGAATGAGTAGACATGCTTTTATTGGCATTATGGTTAAAGAAACTGTACTCATAGACTTTGTCTTTGACCACAACTACAGTTTATAAACTTGTAAATATAATGAGATGTGTGTTTGTATCAGATACTTATTTTCAAATTAAAACTTGCGTGTAATAAAAGAGTTTTACACATAAGAGTGTGTTTTGTTTTCAGTGTGTTTGCTGGATGTCAGATTCCATACCCAAAGAGAGAATTTCTTACTGATGATGACAACGAAGACAAGTCTGAAAACAAAGCAAGACAGAACCAGCCTCAAAATGTGAGTGCATTGCACTAGGTTTTATTTACATATAGATTTACTAACAGATCATTTATAATTAAAAATAACTGTTATAAACTACAATTTCATAACTACTGGGTGTTCATTTCAAAGTGTGTCATGACGTCACTGTTGATGAGTCAGCGATTTGAAGCAAGTTTCAGCTTTAGTGTCAGAGAAGTTGCCTATTAATCAAGGCTTTCAATCTGAACTTGAGAACGTGTACGGTATAACTTGAACGTCATAGCAACAGATGACGGTCTGTACAGTCTGTGTTCTACCATAACCTCTTTCGAACTGTGTTTTGCGCGGCCAAGTCGTACGCAGGGTATTTGTTATCATCGATTGCATATGGCAACATTCCACAACACAAATCAAATGCTCCATGTCCATGTTGATCGTCGAAATCAATGTCAACAAATACGTAAGTAATCGTCTTAACCCTCTCCACATATCCCGACAGTAAGAAAAAAACTCACCTCAGTACATGTTTCGAAACAGTTCACATTCCTGCCACTACCGGCATTACCGTACGTATCGGTAAGTACTCTTCTGAATGAACGCCGTACTTGCTAGGCAACTTCTCTGGCGCATAAGTAATACACCTCTGCGGAAGTGTAGGAAGATTGAATTCTCTAGGCTCATCGACCAGCCACATGACGGCATACAGCGAGCCATGACACACCTTGAACTGAACACCCAGTATTATAGTAAGGAGATATGACTCACTGAATGCCAATCGCATCTGCAATGGCTAGAAACTAGATTTTTAATTGAAGAGTCCACTGCAAGAATGATGGATGTCACTTTCTTGTCGAAAATGAACCAAGACTGTCAATGCATAGCTTAAGACATATAGAATGTACATACAGAGTTATATGGCATTAACACTGATAGTGTCCACACCTGTGGAGTAACGGTTAGCACGTCTAGCCGCGAAACCAGGTGGCCCGGGTTCGATTCCCGGTCGGGGCAAGTTACCTGTTTGAGGTTTTTTCCGGGGTTTTCCCTCAACCCAGTATGAGCAAATGCTGGGTAACTTTCGGTGTTGGACCCCGGACTCATTTCACCGGCGTTATCACCGTCATCTCATTCAGATGCTAAATAACCTTAGATGTTGATAAAGCGTCGTAAAATAACCTACTAAAATAAACACTGATAGTCATTGTCCAGTAATGATCGGAAAATCACAGTTAAGCTTTGAGCGCTAAGCATTTCAAACTTTCAGTTGCTTCTCCTGCAAAATGTATTCCAAATGACATCCATCATTCTTGCAGTGGACTCTTCAATTGAGGACGTCACACTAACAAGGGTGTATAACTGAAAATGATATTCCGAGATAATTGAGTTTAAAAGTTAATTGACTTTCTGTATGTAAATACCAATTACTGTATATGAAGTGATTTATATTCCTTACATATTATGACTGAAACTGTATCAAGAATTTAATTTTAAAAAATCCGATTTAAATAAAACAAATCATTGTTTTTTATTTTTAAAATAATAATCATGATTTTTTTACACCCTGTGTCTGCAGGACACTATTATATGAAACTGGAGAGGCCTTTGAAAGAAATAAAGCAAAACTGGAAAGCAATAGTCCATCAAAGACTATTTAAAGAATCTAAAAATATAAATGATATATCAATTTTTTGCTTATATAAATGATTTGAAATTATTCTCATCATCAGGTGACCTCTCCATCCGAGATTTGTCTGTCATGCTTGTGTCTGATGCATTGGAATTTTTTAACCAAATTGATGCACTACTATAGTTTGACAACTTAAAGTGAAACCCCGTAAAACACGCCAACTTCTGGAATCTCTCTCTTTCTTTCTTCTCTCTCCCTCGCTCCTCGTCATTCAGTCACCAATCACCACGTAAATGTCTGAGACGGCGTGTGTGGGCATCGCGACCAATAGAAGAACCACTCTCCAGTATTACCACAATAACAGATTCTTCATTTTTGCCTTGACTGTCGGCTAGGAAGGATCCATTATGCTAGCATTGCAGGCAACTAGTCAACCTTTTAATGCTTTTGTTAGCAGGTTTGACAAACTGTGAGTGGACCTGCAAGTATAGTGCATAGTGCTCTCTCCCTACCCCCCCTCCGTGCTTTCTCACTTGCTCCTCCCCAAGACAGTCAGCGCTCACGTAGTTGAGGGTTTCAGTTCGATTTGTCAATCTATAGTGTGCACTACTATTTCACTTTCACTGTCACAGATTTCTTTGGAATCTGCTTTAGCATGTAAGTCCCCCCCCCCCCCCAGAAATTGCGCGAAAGCATGCAGATTGGTATTTTTCATCACACTGTAAACTTAATAAACATTGAAACATATTTTTGTTGTAACAAAAGAAAAACTTATTACATCTTGATTATACAACTTTTAACACTGTATCACTTCGGAATATGTATGATAAGACTTTCTTGTGTTAAATTCTAACGTACCTTGTTTACATGTTTCGACCTATTATGGGTTATCATCAGAACTGGTCGTTGCTGTCTTGGTGCCTCTTATTTTGTTTCCTGTGAGGGTGTGTTCGTGTAGTGTAAAGTGGAGTCAAATAATGTGTGTGTTCTGAAATTGAGTTGTGTGTTGAGAATATCGTTGGGGTGTGTTTTCGTGTGTATGTATATTTCATATTGTTCTAGTGTGTTTAGTTTCTGGCTTTTTGGTTGGATATGTAGTATCTCCATGTCTGTGTCGATGTCTCTGTAGGTGTGGTTAGCATTTGTGATGTGTTCTGCATATGTGGAGGTGTTTTGTAATTTTGTTATGGTTGTGATGTGTTCTTTGTAACGTGTTTGAAATGATCTGCCTGTCTGTCCTATGTAGAAGTTGTTGCAGGTGTTACATTTGTGATTGTATACTCCTGTGTGGTTGTATTTGTTTCTGTGTGTTGAGATGTTTCTGTAGAGTGTTATTTGTTCTGTATGCGATGTTGTAATTTAATTTTTTGAATGAGGTTGCAATCTTGTGTGTGTATTCGTTTTCGTATGTTAATGTGATGTATTTTTTTGTGTGTTAGAATTTAATAATGTACGGGCTATTCCATCTCAAATTGACCTGAAATATAGAGAAAATTGACCTTACAATTTTTAAATACAATGAAACTTTTTCTGTCCGTTGACAATTGTGATATAATGCTTTGTACAAAGTTTGAGGCAACAGAACTTAATAGTGTTTAAATTAATAATATTTAAATTTATCGTATTTTCATAAAATTAGCAACTTTAAACTGTTGTGGCTCCGAAACCCTTTCACCCAATGATCAAAATCATGGTTTATTTTGATGCTGAGAAGTTAAAGTTTATATTGACATGTAAACAGTTTTTCTTACTTTTTATGGAAATGGAGAAATTTAGATTTTTCTTCATTAAGACGCCTTTGGCCACGAAAAAATATTTTTAAAATATATGGTTAGATTCCGCATTGAAAGTACAAATAAACACATATTTTTTACTGGTGGTACGTTGATAAGAAAGTATTGAAAATATAAAATAAAGAAAATAAATAGTACGCGCGTGAACTAACCAGCTGACTGTGAGACGGGAGGTAGTCGAGACAAGCAAGGCCAGGAGACAAACGGGTGATATGTCGTCTAGTAGTCATGGCTGGGCTAGCTTTATCACAGGTTTTCATAAACACAGGAGTAAAATGACGCCCAATGCTCGCTTATCTTCAGCTCTCGGCCAGTGCATGGGGTACTGCGCCGTTCAAGTCTAGGCGTGTGAAAATAATTTATTTAATACCCTCAAAACTTATTGCCGAGCCACTAAGCAAACAATGCCGAATCCCTCTTAATAATGCAAAGTTTTTTCTCAATATTTTTTTACATTTTTACAAATGGCCGAAAAGCCTAAAAGCAAGTAAAATCAAATTATCTGTCTCTCTGTATACAATAAAAAATAAGGATTACTTCTTAACATAACCTACCAAATGTCAGCTTCAAAATAAGCTCTCGTTCAATGTTCTGCAGTAAATGGTTCCAGAGTCCTGAGTGCTGAAAGAGGCTTGTTTTTATAAAATACGCAGCGGCGGCTCGTGGGTATTGAATTAAGGGGGGCTGCATACAAAAATAAACCAAGCAACTTACTTTATTTAAAGATTAGTTCCATGCGCCTTATCTATTAAGTTGTGTTTAAATGAGACAGGCTCATGTTAGTAGATTTACTGGCATTTAAAATAATCCTGCGGACAAAATCCCGGGCGACACTGATATAACCCCTGCTGTTGCGAGTGTCGTTAAATAAACCATAATTTAATTTTTATATGCAGATTTGAACCTTAGAAATATCTAACTGGCGATGTTGTAGTTGGGTGTATAATATATATACATGACACATCAACAAATAAAAAAAATAACTGAGCCAGAAATTGAATTCAGGATCTTCAAGAGTACGCACCAGAGCACTTGCCTCATTTATTGTGATGTTGTTAGATGTTTCACATTCCATTATGGTTTGAAAACATTCTAGCAATGGCTCCTTCCTCTCATGAACAACATTTATTGTTCTTATTTTAAATCCATCTTGTTGCCTCAGCTGATGGAATTGTCTTTGAAACACATTAATCTAATACAGACTGTATGGAGATCGAGAGAAGAAAGCAGGGATACTGGATAAATTATCAAAAAATATGCGAGCCTTTGTATTTTGTTTAGCGGCTCTTTACATTATGAGATTCAACTGATGGGCACTTAATTTCACATTTCTCCTGAATTGTTAAGGTACTGAACTGAATAGACTGTAAATATTGTACAGAATTAAACATTTTTGCACTTGTTATACTCACAACATTAAAGAAAATGTATTTAAAACTGCGCGCTACTGACAAACTGCTGCAAATTTTGCAGCACCTGGAAACTCTGGATTCATGGCAAGGGGCAGCAGGGAGGAGGGGTAAAACTAATGCGCAAAGCATCCGAGACGAGACTGGCAGCTCCAGAGGAGGAAGTGGCTTCACCCTATAGTCCTTGTCTCTGGTTTCGCTCTGGCAGCACCAGGGGAGGAAGTGACTTCAATAACGACTGCGTGCATGTCATTGAGAGCGAAATGTTTTTAAAAATTCGAGCTGCTAAATAGAGACTGTATAATAAATGTTTTTCACAACATAAAACGAGACAAGGGCCACAAATGTCTGGGGGTGCTGCAGCTCCGCAGCCCCTCTTCGAAAGCCGCCCCTGAAAATACGCTAAATTTATCGCTCAATAATACGAAAACCGTTTGACTTTCGATAATATATTTTTGAAAATGCACTCCCCTCAGCACCTTGTATAAGTAGGGAAAAAATTAGAGTATAAAAAAATGCGAGGTTTTTTACTGATCGATTTCATTTTGGAATAGCCCATACGCTGGAATTTAACATAAGAAAGTCTTATCATACATATTCTGAAAAAAAAAAACTTAATGGTTTGGCAACAGAAGAGCCAATTCAAATAATAGCACCCATATAAAATGTTGTGCATCTTTTAGTGTTAAAAAATTATAAGATTATGTCTAGTGAGTTCTGAATTGCATTAATAAGAGAGTGTAATTCCCTGTGTCGTGAACAGAAAAATGTTCATGTCACGCAAATCTGCACTGTTGCAGGGCAACCAAGGGGGCCAGGGGGACCAAGGAAACCACAGCCACAACCACGGCCCTAATGCCAAGCGTGTACGTCTGGCACCACCTCACCCTGTTACCACTTCATCTGGCATGACATCACAGCAGCAACAGCAACAACAGCAGCAACAACAACAGCCCGAGTTCCACCACGTGCAGCAACAACAGCAGCAGCAGCAACAACAACAGCAGCAGCAGCATGTGACACAGCCTGGCATGATCTTCAACTCCTCGGCCAATACGCAGCCCGCGCCCACATTTGCACAGAGATTCTGAGCAAGTCAGGTGTAGCAGTGTTTTGAATGGAAACAGGTGCAATTACAGAGCAATTTAGTTTGGTGATGATGCTGATGTCCAACTCCAACATGTCATGAAAGCAAACATTTTACACTTATTTCAGTCATTGCATTAAAAAATCTCTTAATGCTCTCTACATGTTTCACATAGAGTACGTACACTCAAATGTTCAACATCGATATATTTCATGGATTGTGTAGTATTGTAATTCTCTGTAAGGAGGGTAGAAAGGGGACAAACACTTAATTTTTCAAATAATCGTGCAATAAGTTACATAAAGTCTCTAGAAAGGTATATGTTCAAGTGGTACCGTACACCAAGTAAGAAGGAAGTACTGCCTCATTATGTTGAAATATATTTTTTTTTTCTTTTTAGGGATATTTTTTAGGCTTTTGTTATAACAAACACTTATTGCTTATGGACTAAGTTCGTGAGTCACTTTCACTAACGTCCTGAGTAGTTAAAGATAATGTGGACAGTTTGTATACATAATGCACATTCTTCGTTTTGAAATCTAGAGGAACAGATTTATTTCAGTTGTCACTAATTGATAGAGAAATTAAAAATTTTGTATAAGAAATGTGAAGTATCATGTCCTCGAAAGGACTCTCTTAACTGACAATATGTAACACCATATCCAGCTGCAGAGTAATTCACATATCACATAAAACTTCAATCACAGCGAGTCTGTGTACTATCGTTTATGTTATACTACCTGATAGTCCACATTTAAAGATTATCAGTGGGATGGTAGATGTTGCTTTGCATTAAATTTATTTCTATATTCGTCCCTCAAGAAGATTCAGAAAAGAAAATATACGAGACTTTTTTAATGTAGACTTTCATGGTTGGCGTCAATGGGGTTAGAGTTATCCTGATACAGATTTTAGATGTTATTATATACACATAAAGGAAAAAGGATTGTTTCTAAAGCAATACTTCCCAGCAATGCTTCAATTTCTCTCAGTAAACTTCAAGGGTGCCCGCAGGATCCAATCTCAGTAGTAGTAAGATAATTAGAAAATTAGAGGACAGAGAAAATTGAACATGAAAAATAGCCAGTCATGAAATCTAAATTACCTTGCACAGGCATTCATAGTTTAAAGCACTCGTTTTTGTTGAATTGTTTACCAAAGATTTGAGAAAACATGTATCAAGCTTGTAGAGAAAAATAAAAAAGATAAGATTTACATATATCTTCAACATGTTTAGTGCTCTTCTAATGCTCCTGTTTCTACGCAAAACCTACACTATCAGAACCATCTGGCATTGACTCACTTGTTTCACATTGTTGCAACTTAGAAGTCGTCAAACTGCATTTCAGTACATTTGCCAGTATTTACAGATGACATCATCATAATGTTGGAACACTGGTACCACCAGGCATGATATTATTACTGGTACTGCACAGTTACCACATCCTGTCCACATTGTGAAGTATATTATGCATAATACCTTCTGAGTTGTCTTTTTAAATTGAGATGCTTGCACATCTAACGTAGTATGTATTTTGTAAGCACATCATGCATTTTGGTTATTTACCCTTGTAATAAATGTTAATATTATATGTACAGAAAATATTTTATTGTTTCTGATCTGTTTAGAATTTGTGCTTATTAGCATTTTAATTGGCTAGATTTATATCTTGAACAGATATTGAATGGAATATAATTTATCTCTTTCTATAGTTATAAGTTTACAGACAACTAAGGACTGGATGAATAAAGATAGTTGACGTCTCTGAACAAAGAGATTTCTGGTTTTCTATAAGAAACATATGGTTCCCTTGAATGAATTCACTTAATTGATCATGACTGTCGAGAATTTATGGGATTAGGCACAAGTCGCATCATGCAGCATTGTTAAAATGTCATTGTCAAGGTTTCACTTTCGATTTGAGTTGTTGATAGAGATATAATGAAAATTTTTTGAGTTCACTCTATAAGATTTATCTATTTGCAAATGTTTATTTGCTACAACATGTATAGAATATTAACGTTTTCGCCTTTTCGGCATCATCAGATATGTTAAAAAACACGTAATCTAAACCTTGAACAAATTAACGAATGTACATTGTAATATGCATGACAGATAGGATCAGGAATTACGTGTGCGTTATTCTCATTTTATCAACCAGTAGGACATCATACAACAAATTTTGATGCGGAAATAATGGCTATTCATATCTCACTCCAACACCTACTATACAGAATAGATAAATTTCAAAATGCTGTCATTCTCTCTGATTCTAAAGCAGCATTATATGCAATAAATTCATATAAAATGATGTCAATCCAAATTAAAGAATGTCACAAAATGATCCAACAACTTCAAAAACTACAGAAAAGAATTCAATTGCAATGGATACCTGCACATTGCGGAATTGCTGGAAATGAAACTGCTGACTTTCTTGCCAAGAAAGGATCCAATTTAATTCAGAATACAAATACAAGCCTACCTTTTACATCCATCAAAAGACTAATTAAAAATAAATATAAAATCAAGCAAAACCAAGCACTATGTACCAAAGCCAAAGATAAAAAATGGAGCATTTTAATAAAAAAAAACAGAAATTATTCCAGAAATCCCACGTAAATCTGCGGTAGCAAAATTCAGACTGCTTACAGAACACGATTATTTGGCCAAACACTTGAATAAAATAGGAATTTACACAAATCCAAATTGCCCTCTATGCAACAAAGAAGAAGAAATGACTGAAGATCATCTCATAACCTGTGAAGTTCTACCTGATGGATCAACCACAGAGAAATATTGGAGAGCAAGAACGCTAATGGCTTCGTTGCCAAAGCCCGGCATTAGATAACAACAACAACAACAATATGCATGACAGATAGATTTTCATGAGTTTTATGTAGTATGTCTTATAAGTAAAAACGTTTATGTAGAAAAAGATTTCCAGGAAATATAAATTTGGAAGGTCAATATGATTGCAGATACATATAACTCATGTTACGAAACACATATGAAATGATTAAAATGACAAGCATATTGTATTACATCTTGCATTAAATTATTAACAAAATACGAATGTCAGCAATAATTAATATTGGTGGAAAAGACTTAATACAGTGAAACCTGTTCAAGACGGAAGTGACATGGTCCTAATTTTTTTTCCGTTGTGGACAGGTTTCCGTATTATTCAGGTGTGACATTAAAATGGAATATTTTGTCATTCATATACATGAAAAACAAAATGGCATGTCCCAAACTGTAAGAAGTACAAAATATTCCATTTAACATTCATCACATTAAATCAGCTTTCTGTTGCTTATTACGTTGGTGAATCATCTTGATTAAAATCTCATTTTCTGTATAAATGTTATCGTAACTCACTCATTAGTCATTAAACATTACTAAAGTTTATTAATCTCATTCTATTTAATATCTAACATTATACTCTAAAAATCTGTGCTTCAGTGGCTGGTCATGATAATATCTTTGAAAAATATTGGAGTGCAAGAGGTCAAATGACTTTATTGTTAAACGCCTGGCATTAGAAAACAACAACAACAACATTATACTCTAATACTGTACTGCATATCACTGCACATTATTAATTAATTGGACTAAGAGCAATCTATTAGAAGCCTTGAATTCTGGTTTATTTAATTTCTTTCCCAGTTCAATAGCTTGCTTTGCAAAACAGATCCAGAAATTGGCTTGTTCTTTGAAATGTCATGAAGAACCCACTCCCACAACAGTTCATTTATTTTCACATAAACAGTTGCTTTCTGGTTCCTTTTGTGTCACCAATATCGGCCGCAAGCCACTCACTCATTATGATCTTTAATTTTTAAAGTGTCACACCTGAGTTTTCCACAACTGTACTTCAATATTATTTCACATAGACTTTGTTTCTAATTTTCCTTTATCTCGATAACTTTTACTTCATCACTTAATGTTAATGCCACATTTTATGCAACTTTTTTTTTTACCTGGAAATCACTACACTTGCGCTCTGTTTAGCTACGACAGTATACGGGTGTGAAGCATTGAAAATCTTTGAAGGGACTCGTCTGCCTAGTCAACAGAGTAATAAAATTTATGACCGACAGGCCAACACACCCTTGTACCCTCTAAAATTTTGCAAAGAAAACTTGTTTTTATCTTAGTGACCTACATATTTCGTATATTCCTTGAAATTACACGCTGTTTCAAAATATAGATACAAAATATAGTGTGTCCAAAATATTGTTTCCGTTTTGAACAGTAGCAGACAGTTTCTGTTTCCGCGTTGGACAGTTTCCGTTTTATTCAGGAAAAATTACACATAATACATACAAATTTCGCCAGGACCAATAAATTGTTCCGAAATAGACAGGATTCCAGATTATTCAGGTTCCGATTTGAACAGGTTTCACTGTAGTTGAATTTTGTTAATTATGAGTAAAATGGTGATGTAATATCAATATATTTAAAGGACAAATTTATAAAATCAATAATAGATGATTAATAAAATTAATAATAAATAATGATAAAATTTGATAAAATCTTATGTGTCGTATATTGTCATGCTGTTACAATTGATCCTTAGTAGTTGTTTAGCAATACATTTGGCTGTTCTTCATTCATCAATCTTGAATCTGTAAAATACATGTTTCAATGTTTTATCTGAAAAATATATGGCTAATAAATTTTAAGTGAATGATCGTATCCTGCTAGAAACTTACTTATTGATTGCGTGTATAAGTAACTGCATTCAAATAGTAGCAAACATCATTGTGTTGGCAGAAACATATGCTTGTAGGTTTTAGAATGGGTGATATGCTGAAATAAAGGGAAAAAGTGTAAATTTGGATCAAAGTTTAAATTTATATTAATCTTAATAACTTACATGTGTTTTAATCCTGTATAAACAGTTGTTGAGAGGGGCGAAATAATGGAAAATGTAAATAAACACGTGAATATACGTTAATGATAATTATTTAATATTATAAAGGAGTGAATTTATGATGAATATAATTGAAGAAAATTTTGTCATAATAATCGACCTTCCAAATTTATATTTTCTGGAAATCTTTTTCTACATAAACCTTTTTACTTACAAGGCATACTACATAAAACTCATGAAAATCTATCTGTCATGCATATTACAATGTACATTCGTTAATTTGTTCAAGGTTTAGATTACGTGTTTTTTAACATATCTGATGATGCCGAAAAGGCAAAAACGTTAATATTCTATATATGTTGTAGCAAATAAACATTTGCAAAATAGATAAATCTTATAGATTGAACTCAAAAAATTTTCATTATATTATATTAGATTTATCTGAAGACAAAATGAATTCTTGATAGAGAGCAACATGAGGAAGTCGTATCATTGTCTCTAGTTCTGTGGATTATCACTCATTTATTAAAGCTGAACAGCCAATGTGCTACAAGTTCATGTAAAATTATACTATTATTTTAGTTATTTTGTAATGTTAATTAATAGAATAAATTATTATAATTATTAGTATTGTTGTTGTTTTGTGTTATCTTCAACAGTTTTCTTGCTTTATTATGCAGATATAAGAATTCTTAAAACCTTGGGAGTTTTGTAGGAGAGAATTTCTTTCACTGTTCTAGATCTTTCTCTTCCCCGCCCTTAAGCTGTCACGAGCTGTTCATTTGTTCATCTTAAAATAGTTCATGTGTGATGTTACGACATAATTGCAGAAGAGGAGTAAATTCTCCGATAGCAATGGTATTGTAAGGGCGGAATTCATAGTCGTCACTTATAAATGAGTGAACCCTTAAGTGGTTACTTATACTTATTCCTAATTCATAGTGGTCCCTCATTCACATAATGAGTGATTACTTAAGTGAGCTGGTCTGTACCCTTAAGTGACCACTCATTTTCAAAATGGATACTGAGAATGATTTTGAGCATTTTGTGGACTTTCTTGAACGAAATGAGGAAAATATACGTGTCCCAAAAAGGTATGTTAGAGACATGGAGAAGCCTCTGGAAAAAACATAGAATTGCATATAACATGAAAAAAGAGATAGAACAGATACAAATGCAAGATACAAGTGTAATTACATATTAAAAATTAAAAAAAAAACATAGATACTACCTAAATAAAAGACACAGTTATAGATATAAATGAAAAATAGCAAATAAAAATAAATTAAAAAGAGTTAAGTATAGATACCATAACCAAAAATGTAAACTGTAGCTGTAATTGGCAAATTACAGAGTAAATATAACACTTACTTACTTACTTACTTACAAATGGCTTTTAAGGAACCCGAAGGTTCATTGCCGCCCTCACATAAGCCCGCCATCGGTCCCTATCCTGTGCAAGATTAAGCCAGTCTCTATCATCATATCCCACCTCCCTCAAATCCATTTTAATATTATCTTCCCATCTACGTCTCGGCCTCCCCAAAGATCTTTTTCCCTCCGGTCTCCCAACTAACACTCTATATGCATTTCTTGATTCGCCCATACGTGCTACATGCCCTGCCCATCTCAAACGTCTGGATTTCAAGTTCCTAATTATGTCAGGTGAAGAATACAATGCGTGCAGTTCTGTGTTGTGTAACTTTCTCCATTCTCCTGTAACTTCATCCCGCTTAGCCCCAAATATTTTCCTAAGCACCTTATTCTCAAACACCCTTAACCTATGTTCCTCTCTCAGAGTGAGAGTCCAAGTTTCACAGCCATACAGAAGAACCGGTAATATAACTGTTTTATAAATTCTAACTTTCAGATTTTTGGACAGCAGACTGGATGATAAGAGCTTCTCAACCGAATAATAACACGCATTTCCCATATTTATTCTGCGTTTAATTTCCTCCCGAGTGTCATTTATATTTGTTACTGTTGCTCCAAGATATTTGAATTTTTCCACCTCTTCGAAGGATAAATCTCCAATATTTATATTTCCATTTCGTACAATATTCCCGTCACGAGACATAATCATATACTTTGTCTTTTCGGGATTTACTTCCAAACCGATCGCTTTACTTGCTTCAAGTAAAATTTCCGTGTTTTCCCTAACCGTTTGTGTATTTTCTCCTAACATATTCACGTCATCTGCATAGACAAGAAGCTGATGTAGCCCGTTCAATTCCAAACCCTGCCTGTTATCCTGAACTTTCCTAATGGCATATTCTAAAGCGAAGTTAAAAAGTAAAGGTGATAGTGCATCTCCCTGCTTTAGCCCGCAGTGAATTGGAAAAGCATCAGATAGAAACTGACCTATATAACACTACGTTAATAAATTCAATATACAGTATTATATAGTAGGCCTAATAGGCTTAATTTATTTATTTAAGAAATTCACTACTACAGAACATGTGTTCCAATTAGTAGGATATCTGATTATAACTATAACTAACATGAAACTAGAATTTAACATATCATGAAACTATTGCTGTATATAACTTATTCAGTACAATAATATTGATAACTCCTTGATATAGCAACTCGCCATGTAGAGCTGCTTTCGATTAGTTCAATGAGAGTCAGCTTTTGTTATGACGTCATGTCCGGCAGCTGTAAGTGAGCACTCATTACGTGAAAATAAGTGTTGTCTATGAATTCGGAATTGACTTAAGGGTTCCCTTATTATAAGCAAAAACTTATTGCTTAAGGGTTCACTCATTTTATAAGTGACGACTATGAATTCCACCCTAAGTCAGTAAAAAGTGTTTGGCTCACTCTTTCAGTGAAACTTTGCTCCTTGGGACTCTTCTGTATTGAACAGTTTTAATGGTGATTTTTGCACAAGAAACGCAATAAAGTTGGAGTGTGCGTGGATGTGCGTACTAACCAGCAAAAAATGCAACACAGAATATCAGTAAAACCCAAATATCACTACTTTTTAAACATTTTTCCATTGCTTCCTTATCGATGGCTAAGAAGTTATACCTCATATTTGTAAATATGCAGGTAAATCAAACAACTGTTTTTTTTTATTAATTTTCCCAAAATATAGGCCTTTATATTTCTGCTTTGCAAGATCTACTAGAAGACAAAATATTAGTTAACTGTCCAATTTTATAAACATATTTTTAATTTAGAAATCTTCTCACTATTCGTAAGCTGCCATAAGGGACAAAGAGTGCTTAACCATATAAATGTTTACAAGTTCAGTGAACCATTAATTTTGTTTTGACAATGAAACTCCTACAAGTACATAGCTGCAAATACATTTTGTGATTGGTGGAAATACCTAGTTTTAGAGAGGCAAGTTTTACAAAAAAGTAAAGAATGCTAATGAACTTGGTTTCATTTCGAATATAGGTGATGCTTCAGGAGAGCAATTGATCCTTTCAATGCAGCTAAAGTTACAATCGGAGTAATAGATGTAAGTATTCCAAACCTCTTAAACACATCTTTCATGAAGAGAGTAGCGGTACCTCTTGCTCCAACCAGAAGTCCGATTACTTCAAGCTCTTCTAGCTGGTACTTTTGGAGGTAATATGGAATGGTAGGATTGTAGATATTCTTTTTTTCCTTATCCACTTCTGCTGGCTGTTCCTCATTCGTTTCGAAACGCACAGTGGGATCAATTATGAATCCAGATCTTTAGATTCCTTGAAAGCTATTATATCTATGCGCCATGTACTGCCAGTGACGGAGAGACCATGTACTTCTTCGAAGGTGTTGTAATCGGCATCTTTAAGGGCAGTAGCTATAATTGATCGTACTTGGTGGTGTCTAGCATTTTGCAGACCTTCACCGTGCGGACAGGATCCCAGGACGTGTTCAAGAGTTTCAACCTCGTTGTGGCAATGTCTACAACGGTTGTCTTACTGTAGTTAATCTAAAGAATACTTACTTACAAATGGCTTTTAGAGAACCCGGAAGTTCATTGCCACCCTCAAATAAGCCTGCCATCAGTCCCTACAAGAGCAAGATTAATCCAGTCCCTACCATCATATCCCACCTCCCTCAAATCCATTTTAATATTATCCTCCAATCTACGTCCCAGCTTCCCCAAAGGTCTTTTTCCCTCCAGTCTCCTAACTAACACTCTATATGCATTTCTGGATTTGCCCATATGTGCTATATGCCCTGCCCATCTCAAACATCTCAATTTAATGTTCCTATGTCAGGTGAAGAATACAATGCGTGCACTTCTGTGTTGTGTAACTTTCTCCATTTTCCTGTAACTTCATCACTCTTAGCCGTAAATATTTTCCTAAGACACTTATTCTCAACATCCTTAGCCTCTGTTCCTCTCTCAAAGTGAGAGTCCAAGTTTCACAATCATACAGAGCAATCTGTAATATAACTGTTTTATAAATTCTAACTTTCAGATCTTCTGAGAGCAGACTGGATGACAAAAGCTTCTCAATCGAATAATAACAGGCATTTCCAATATTTATTCTGTGTTTAATTTTCTCCCGAGTGTCATTTATATTTTTGTTACTGTTGCTTCGAGATATTTGAATTTTTCCACCTTTTCAAACGATACATTTCCATTTCGTACTATGTTCTGATCACGAGACATAATCGTATACTTTAAATAATAATGTATTTAAATTAAATGACCTTATTTGTAGATATGAGGTATCACTTCTTAGCCATCAGTATATTTTTCTGTCGATAGCAGTACTCTTCTCCTTTTTGAGGACTTTCCCATGTCAAAGACTGAGTTCGCTACCATACATTAATATTGAAAGTGCCAAAGTGTTGTAAGTTTTTATTCCACTATTCTTTGAAGATTTTGTGAGTTCATACAATTATGTCATTAATAAGTCCTGTTATTTTTAAACATATTGCAGTTTTGTTATAATTTTGTATTTTATTTTCAAAGAATACCAGTAAGTATCTTACATAATTAAATGAGCTAGTTTATTCAGTAATTTTGTTGTTTAGTATTATTTTACATCTTATTAGATCTTGTCTCTTAAGGTCCATTGTTTTTTATTACTCAATTTTAATTCCAGATTAGCTCAGTTGGTAAAGCAACTGGCTACAGACTGAAAGCTCCCAGGTGGTGACGGAATTTTTCTCCTTGCCAAAACTTCCAAAATGGCCCGAGGTTCACTCAACCTCCTATCAATTGAATACAAAGTCTTTTCCAGAGGAAAAAGACAGTTGGACCGTGCTGCCAACAGGGGCATATATTGCGGATGTTCAAGGTGTGTGCTGGACACCCTGTAAATTCGGTAATCTCATTTTGTATTTTAAGTTGTTTTATATAATGCAGCAATAATTTTAATTTATCACAATTTGAATGCGTGGTAATCTCATTGGAAGTTGACTTATATAGTTCAAGACTAATTTTAATTTACTACCATTTAAATATTTTAAATTCCTGCTGGTTGAATGTGCACACATCCCCAGAACGGCTTTCATTTCATAACGTAGTTTTGTTATTGTAGGGTTCCTGTCTTCGGTTTGGCAGAGATGGATAGAATCAATGATGACTCTATGGCCAGATCCAGGGTCTTCGATTATTTTTTTCTTGGTTTCGTGATGGATATCTAATGTTACTAGTAATAAGTCTGAATTTGTACCAGAGCCAGAATAATAAATGAAAGTAGGGGGATCTTCTTTTCTGTAGACAAGTTCTGTAGTTGTATTTAGGAGGTCCATGATCATTTTTCCAGGTTTGTTTACATTATTGTAGCCCCAAGAAGGGCAGCACTGCTACTTACAGACCTGTTACTAAATCTACGTATTACTCTGTGAAGAGATTTATTAAATCTACATACTTAGACTTCAACAAACAAAATTTGATAACTCAATCCCAAGGGAAAAAATGGAACTCTGTGCATCAAAATCCACGAAAATCGTCTGTAGCTGCATTTAAATTGGCAACAGGCCATGATTGTTTGGCTAAACACCTGCATAGAATTGGAATATATCAGTCCCCTAACTGCCCAATGTGCAACTCAAACCAAGAATGGATTCGGAACACCTCAAAATCTGTGCTTCAGTGGCTGGTCATGATAATATCTTTGAAAAATATTGGAGTGCAAGAGGTCAAATGACTTTATTGTCAAACGCCTGGCATTAGAAAACAACATTTCATAACGTAGGCTCGCTCTGCCTGATGAAGTGGGATGAGGTCTGGTCTGGTTGTCCAGCCCAGACAAAAGAACATCCCCTGCTGAGAGGTACTGCTACAATTCTCTGCGCGCGCAAGGTGGCATGGTGGGGATACTCGCTTCTCTCAAGCTCGCAGGTCGTCCTGCATACAGGCAGCTCAACTTGTCAATTGTAGCGTTACAAAATATTGTGTTTGACATGTGTGTTTACTGTTTATGTGAGTGAATTTACTATGTTTAGGTTTTACTAGGGTTCATAGTTGTGTGCCAGCGCAGGTGAACAATTTAAATTACTTATTTAATGATAATTGCACTTGGAAATGTACACTGTAAAAGATCTTTTGCAAAAGCCATTCTCTTCTCGCGCACTAGGAGAGAAATTACATTTAGTGAATAAGGGTAGACCTACCCCGCCATTTCCGAATTTAGTGCAACAATATAAAACAAAAAGCGAACAATACACTAGACATTTTTCTATTTCACAATATGGAAATGTAGAATAGTTAGCGGGTTGTGGAACTTCAAACAGGTTATTTTGCTGGCCATGCTTATTGTTTGATCATAAATAATGCAGTTTTGAATAACGTTATTTGTAGTTGCCTCCTTTCTCCGGCATTTGCAGGGCAGTCATTGAAACAAGGTGATTAATTTTTAAGAAGTTGTGGTGCGAGTACTTTGAATAATATTTAAATGTCATTTTCTTTTAATTTTATGTCATTTTTCCTTTAGTTTAAGGACATTTTAATGATCATTTTAAGTAGATTTTTAGGTCATCAACATCCGCCCCGTAGTTATTAAATATAAATAATACTAAATTATATATTAAAAATGGCAGTTAATGTCGATTCGATATATCACTTAGGCCTATAATAATTGTACGAGATAGACCAACTATATATTTTTAACAGAACACCCAAACTCCAGGTTCAGCATACGCCACTGGCTGCCAACCACACCACCTCATTCTAGCGACAAGGTCATGAAAGCATTGAAGCTGTGCCTCCATGTCCTCCAAATGCCTTTTTTCCTCTCTCTTTCGGAGGAGGGACCCAGAAGCTTACACTGCAGTCTGAGGTTTATTGTGCTTAGCAATCCTATTCTGTGAATGATTTGGTAGCTGAACGGCACCATGAACTTAATCCAGGCTATTGTATGGATGATGATATGTGAAATAATGATGGCAAAATGAATCAGAGGTCCAACGCTGAAAATTACCCAGCAATTATGCTTCAATTGGTTGAGGGAAAACCCAACCCGGACTCCAAATGCCTTAATGACATGTAAAGCAGATACCTTTACCTGTATTCTTTTATACGATGAAAGAGTAATGGAACGGAGAAAAATTCTCTCCGGCGCCGGGATTTTAACCCGAGTTTTCAGCTCTACGTGCTGATGCTTTATCCACTAAGCCACACTGGATACCCACCCCGGCGTCGGACAGAATCGTCTCAGTTTAAGTTCCAACTCTTGGGTTCCCTCTAGTGGCCGCCCTCTGCACTATGTCATACATGTCTATGAACGTAGGACTGAAGTCCACACATGTGCTGAGGTGCACTCGTTATGAGTGACTAGACTAGACTAGACGGCAATTCGGAAGGCAGGTGGCCACTAGATGCGCCGTAGCCTGTATGGCATGTGACGTCACAAGCTTGAACAGGAGAACCAATCAGAATCAGTCTATAACAAGCACTTCCTGAGTTCGTTTGTTCACGTGCGAGTGTTTCAATACATTGAATAAGTAAAACTAACATTTACTATGTGTATGTAAGATAAATAAATGGAAGAAGAGACTGTAAAAACACAAGTATTACACAAGCAGGCGCGGAAAATAGTGTTTAAGGTGTATAATTATTATAAAAACGTTAACGAGCAGAACGCCGCCGGCCATCTTGATGCTGGCAGCAACGTTGCCAACGTGCAAGAAACGACTGCAGAAGCATGTGGTGTGGGATTGAGAAACGTGCAAAGAATATTGTTAGTGAAGGAAAGAGGGTTTGTTTGGTGTCATGCTTACAGTAATCAACGGCTAAGGTCATTATTGTCTTTTGATAATTTAAATTCTCTCCTGCGCTATTTGTATTGCACGTGCGTGAAGTACGATGTGGCAATGTTGTACACTGCCTTGCTCTCTCTATCTGTCTCTCTCGACGCAAACGCTAGCAGACAACCCGCCTTCCGAATTGCCATGGACTCTAGTTGGCCGGGATCCGACGGAATAAGCGCCGTCTTAAATCACGAAGTGATTTACGCGTATCATATATATTATTTAATGTACCGAAGTACATATGATATTTCCATGCAGATATTCTGCGTCATCATACGATGAAAGAGTAATGGAACAGAGAAAAATTCTCTCCGGTGCTGGGATTTGAACTCGGGTTTTCAGCTCTACATGCTGATGCTTTATCCACTAAGCCACACCGGATATTCACCCCGGCGTCGGACAGAATCGTCTCAGTTTAAGTTCCAACTCTTGGGTTCCCTCTAGTGGCCGCCCTCTGCACTACGTCATAGATGTCTATAAACGTAGGACTGAAGTCCACACGTGTGCTGAGGTGCACTCATTATGAGTGACTAGTTGGCCGGGATCCGACAGAATAAGCGCCATTACTCTTTCATCGTATGATGACGCAGAATATCTGCATGGAAATATCATATAAGCTTATACTTCGGTACATTAAATAATATATATGTATTCTTTTAGTTTATTGAGTTTGTATACTGTTTAATTGTAAATTGTTTATGTTGTTCAATGTAAATACTTGATCATCTGCAAATAAAATTGTGTTTGTCATAATTTCGGTTTATTTTCGTTCCCATTTCTCAAGTAATATTCATTCAGATATATTGAAAAATGTTGGTGAGTGATGCAATCTTACCGTATTCCTTTGTTGATACTAGGAATAAGAGTCGTAAACCTCCGTTGTGCTGGGGAAATTCCTCAGCAGAGAAAATTATTTGCTTTCCACTGAGAAATGTGTCCATATAGTGTTTCTTTCCCATCTCCCCTCTCCACCCAGTCAATATATTATTGTTTGATGTCTGATTGAGCCACAGAGCTTTGTGTAGGTACAGCTGTGTCATGTGTTGGATGATTATATGTGATTGGATACTTCAAAGTAAAAGGGTGCAAAGTGCCAAAATGAAACAATGAAGATAAGATAAACAAATGTAGCTATAAGAATAAGAGGGGCGTTTTCACAAAACTCGTTATCTACAAAATCTTCTTTTTTTTTTCAAGACAACTGTTTTCTAAAATACATAACTGTAGATACCGAGTTTTGAAAAATCTCTTTTATTTCAAGATCAATTTACTGATATACTTACCAACTTTAGCTTAATTCTGATAGCACCATTGGATTCTCCTGACCCAAAAACATAAGGATACGCTAAAACCTCAAAATCGAAAAAGAAATGTAGATAACGAGTTTTGAGAAAACTCCCCTCAATTTATTGTACACATATTTGTGTCATGTTTTTTTTTTACTGATAGAAAACAGCAATAGTACAATGTTTACTCATTAATAATAGTGGTATGTAAACACATTATTTCTCCAGATTTAATTATATCACACAAATTGTAAAAAGGGTTAAGTAACGGGTACAGTTGCAGTAGAATGGTGCAAAGACCAATACCTATTTTTTCTTATTCTGGAGCAATTTTTACTCGCAGATCTGCCTGTAGAACTGCCTATGCTCCCCATTTGGAAGGTAGGGAATCATTGCTAATAGATAGATCCCCCTTCTTTTATTCAGTAATTTCCCTATTTTGTTCTTTAACTTGAAACAATGCTGATTGCACATCTTTCATGTTTTTTCCTTTTTAAGCACTTTAATGATATGCACTGCTTCATTATCATGGGACTGTTTCATAGAACACTACCTGCTTTACTAACATCATACTGAATGCAACATGCCTTAGAAATATTCAAGTTATTGGTGGAAATTAGTTGATCAGCAACATCTTGGATATTAAGGAAATCTGACTCTAGCATTGGAAGTGTTTGAAATGGTTTTACGATTTTAAGCAGGTCACTAGGAATGAAGGCTTTTGTCACTTTCTTTCGTTTTTCAATCAAAGCGAAATCAGAATCGCATTGCAAGAAATGTGGCCACTGAGAAGGAAATATTGTTTTATGTGCTCAAATAAACCAATGGCAACTAAAAAGAGACACATGAAAACCATTACACAATTTTTGTTTTGAGCTGCACAGTTACCAGATTCTTCTTGTTTGTTATGTCCATAATGATCAGTTTTAGCAGACACGAGGCAATCTCATTGGCACCTCTACTCGCGATGCTTTCATCCCCCATACACATGTAAGACTGCATTGTATCACATCCACAAACTCCAAAGTTATAACGCGAAAGGTGACGTCTGTAAAACATTTTGCTGTGTGTGAGTTTGGGCACAAATATGACCTATTGAAGATCCATTGTAAGGGAACAAGCATTACTATCAGGCAACTGCCCTTCTATGATGCAGCTCAAGAGGGCGCTTACCGTCTGAAACTGCATGGTGCTGGCAACGTAATATCTAAATATCTCGCTTATGAAACACAAGTGGATGTAGCTTCTTTCATACATCATCCACCTAGGCACATTGCACTTTTCTGCGTAATAATTTCGTTTTCTACGATTTTGGCACTTTGCACCTTTCTACTTTAAAGTATCCAATTTGTTTTTAACAAAAGTGAATTACAGTTCTGGATGACCGAGGCACAAGTTCAATATTTGAGTCTGAAGATTGTTTGGCAGCCTGAGCCAAAGCTTCTTTTTTTGCTGTTTAAAACCGTTTAACTCACTCAGTGCTGGTGGTTTTTAGCTTATTCGATTCCTAACCTACTTTTGCCTTCTGTTGCGATTTTTTCCATTTCTTGTTATGTTGATAAGTGGTATTGTGCAGCATCTTCAAAAATGTACATTTCTTCCTAAAAAAAATATCAAATTAATTTCACATTGAGTAAAGTAAATTTGCGTTTAATCATGTGAATCTCTTAGAGTGCTTTACAACGACGCCAAACACGAATATGTTACGTCAGCTGGATGCCGAGATAAATTGAGTGAAATGCAGCTGCATGACAGAAAAATGACGTCAAGTTCGGGGGTTGCCCGGTGAAGACAAAGGGGAAGTGCACGCGACTTCGTTACGCATTACTTATATGATACTCTTGCTCTGTAATAATATTATAGTATCATCGTTGTAAGTGTATGACTTTAAAAAATATAGCAGGTTTCGCTATCGGTATACCATTATTTGTGTTTATTGCATAGCTTGAAGTGGAGCCCCTATAATGACTCGAGTTCATAGACTAAGTGCTACATTAAAAATGCAGTGGTAAGGGAGAAATTGTGATTTAGGGCTGGAAAATGCACTGCATGGGTTGAAATCTAACTTACCCTTCTGTAAGCCTCACCATAATTGATTAGAACTTAAATTATGATTTCTGGGAATAAATCAGTTTATTTTAATGCGCGTACGGTAATTATAATTTTTTTCAAAATTACTTGAAACATACATTCAAAAGACAATATCAGTTATGAACAATAACTTGCATGCAGTTTATCTCAGAACTCGGAATTTATAATAATTGTGGTGGAAAGAGTGGGTGAAGAAAGAATGATACTGAAACTAATCAGGAAGAGAAAAAGGAATTGACTGGGTCATTGGCTAAGAAGAAGCTGCCTACCGAAGGACACACCAGAAGGAATAATGAACGGGAGAGAAAATTGGAGAATGTTGGGTTTGCAGTGAAAGACCTCTTGGGCAGAAAGCGAATGAATGAATGACAATATCGGATGTGCCAGATTTAACTTATTTTTACAGTTTTATATCAAAAAGAATTATTACAGTCGAAGTTTATGATAAAATAGGGGTTGGTCATTTATTTCTTGGGCAAATTGGGCACCAAATTTTAAGTAAACTTTCAAATGTCACCCATCTGGCTAAACTCATTCAATTTGGCAACACTGTTTACACGCTGACCATATTTGTTTCAATCTGAACGTCGTAAGTACAATGGGACGAATAGTGATCAACATCGAGTAAATATTTAATGACTTAAATTTTCATTTTAGGCAGTTCATAGTCTGTGTAAAGAAAAATACACTGTCTTATTTTAAATATGAATAATAACAAGTCCGAGAGTGTTCTTTCAAGAAAAATTTTCATTCATGTTGGCGACAATGTTCACGTAAACAAATGGTAGCTACAGGTTGAGTAACTGAATTTGAAGTATTTATTATGAACATATCATAAATAAATAGGCCTAATTATACCACATTGTGTTCAATCAGATTGTTGAATAACATTACACTATTGTAAGTCATTGTAATTACTTTTCTTCTGAAGAGAAAACTGCTTATCTAAATTTTCCTGTACTAGAATTTTGGTAGCGAATAGAAGAATGTCACAATTTCAATTCTGAATTTTTGTTAAAAAGTTGAGGAAAACTAGCCAAAATTTGCCTTCCTTTGCCCCATTCTAATTCAGCTGTAGAGCGCATATTTTCAATGGTTAGTGATATAAAAACGAAGAAAAGAAATAAACTATCAGCAAAAACAGTGTCGTCTATAGTGCGGGTGAAACTTGACATGAGCAACATGAACAAAAAGTGTTACAACTATCCCATCACCGACGAAATGTCGAAACTGTTCAATGAAAATATGTAGCCTACAATAAGGATTCAAGAGACAACAAAATAGCTGGGTTGCTAGTTGCAGAAGAAGAGGGAGAAGAAGAATGTGAACAGGATCATCAATAATATGCCGATCTGAGGGTGAGTACTCTGTTGCACTGTGATATTTATTAGGAACATTGTCTTGTTCTAATTTATTATTTTAATTCGTTTTTAAAAGGTGTATTTTGGAGTTTAGACCATACCACCCCAAGAGGGATTTTTCAACCCATCTGAGGGATTTTCTTTCGTAGAAACCTGGCAACACTGCTAATGGCAGTGAAGTGACAGTGTGTGCGGATCGTCATGGCGGGAAAGACATATCTTGCGCTATACTGGAGAATTAGCACGGTGACTTTGAACCGTGCCGTTACGTTTAGCACCAAATTTAAGTAAATACACAATGTCACCAACATAAGAACGTGACGTTGGTGTGTGGCGTAGTTGGCGGGAGAAATGTTTTCTCTCTCTGTCTACCTCCTTCGTTCTGAACATTATTGAGAGATAGCACCACTGTTAGCGACAATGTGTATTTGCGTAAATATTGCGAGTAAATTATGACGAGTGCCTTAGATGAGAGGCTCGGGACAGAAACAGTTTTGCTGTAGCGCATGCGCGGACCTCTCATGCAGTGGGAGCGTGATCCTTACTTGAATTTATTTTTGCGTGTACTTGCAGATTAAATGATTGAGATCCCTTCTTGCTCCGGTTAGAGGCCTTGCATTTACGAAGGTTATGTTATGTTATGTTAGGTTAGCTTAGCTTAGCTTAGATTAGCTTAGCTTAGGTTAGGTTAGGTTAGGTTAGCTTAGATTAGCTTTGGTTAGTTTAGATTAGTTTTGGTTAGGTTAGCTTAGCTTAGCTTTGGTTAGGTTAGGTTAGGTTAGCTTTGGTTAGGTTAGCTTAGCTTAGGTTAGGTTAGGTTAAATTAGCTTTGGTTAGGTTAGATTAGTTTTGGTTAGGTTAGCTTAGCTTTGGTTAGGTTAGGTTAGGTTAGGTTAGCTTAGCTTTGGTTAGGTTAGGTTAGCTTTGGTTAGGTTAGCTTGATTTGGTTCGTCCATGTAGTAGTTAAAATTATATAATATGACAGTTTTTGATTCGTAATATTGTTAAAAAATAATAGGCCTATAATGAAAGCGGTGAATAATTTCATGGTCCTTAAATTTTTTTTTTCGTAAAAGGCTAGGTATTTTTCTATAGGCCAGTAATAAAACAGCAACGCCGTCATAATTACGTACTTTACGCTTTGGCGAACATTAACCGGAAATTTACTTTCCATCATTTTAATTGTATTCCGTGAAACACATCTTTTTTCCTGTTAATTTCCTTGTGATAACCTAGTTTATTATCTTATTACATCTTCATTTTCATTTAATGCATTCAAAAAACCGCCGTTGTACTACATAAAACCTTGAACTTGACTAATGGAGTGAATTATTTAAGAATATAGTCGCGAATTTGACTACCACCATTTCGATTATATTTTGTTTGATACGGCTCGGTACGGCCCGGTGACTAGTGGCCAGCGAGTAGAGTCGACTATCGATATTGGTCTGCCGTGCGTATTATCCAGTTGTTCCATATCTTGTTTATCTGCAAGAATTATTGTGTCATCGTAGTGATAATTGCATATATATATATTGTACAATAGAAATTGAAACGTGTCGTGGCTGTGATTAAAGTATTCAAAATTGATTTTCAGCGCCACAATCCCAGTGATAAACGTATGAATATTCGTTAGGAGTCCGTTGAAAGTGGCAAGAGGTAAATGAAGGTTGACCGTTAAGTCATCTTTGAGTCTATAATACAGTACTCAAATTTCTAACACATATTCTTGGAGAATGTAAGATTATTTGTAGCAAATCCTAGCTACTTAGAGCCTAAACTGGCTGATATATTATTACATTTCAAACTCCAATCCATAAAGTTTTACGACAATTTACAAAGCTTGTTCTTTCAATGTGAACTTTATTTAATAACATTTGGTTATTTTACAAAAAGTCAGTTATTTCGGACTGTCTGCTCCTAAGGAATAAATAGAGCTCTCAAATCGTGATAACTGTTGCATAATTTGTTCAATTAATTACATCATGGTGTGTTACAAAATGTTTCACTGTTCCTAAAGTAGTTACAGCGTAATTAAAGGAGATGAAATTGTTGCGGCGAGTGTGGGCAGCTTCGAATTTCAAAGTGGGTTGCATCTTAACAATGAACATGTGTGTTCATGTTCTGGCATTTTCGCGGCAAATCTAATTTCGATCAAAATTGTTTTAGTACGTATAAATCACGTTTCGTATCTCTTGGGGTTTAAACTACGATTGTATGAGTGTGAAAACGTGTAACCCAAATAAAGCGACATGAAAAGTGTAGGAATTTTTCTGAAAGTTAAGGAAAAACGTATGAGAAAAAGTATAAATGCAAAACTTATAACAGAAGTGTTACTGTATGTTGCTTATTGGTGTTCAAGGCATCAGATTGACAGTTAAAATTTGAAAAAGAATCGAAACTGTATTTTATTCATTTTGCAGGTCTCCTTTTCTACATTCTTTGGTTCAACAGAACTGATGTACAACCTGGATGCGAGATTGCTGCATGTTGGTGGAACATACAAGCACCTGACCAACTCTGTGCATGAGCATCAAGTGGACCCACAGCTGTGGCTGGAACTGGCAGAATGCTGCATCACAGTGCATAAGTCTGTATCTCACCAGAATTATATGATTGGCTTTTGTTGGTTTGTAGGCTTATCGTTTTTGGTCATGTTTTGTTTGTTGGTCGGCTTATGATTTTTGGTCACCCTTTGTTTGTTGGCCTATGTGTTTTGGTCGCTTTTTGTTGGTTGGTGAGCTTATGTTTTTTAGTCGTCTTTTGTTGGTTCGTCGGCTTATGTTTTTTGGTTAGGTACCTTTTGTTTCTTGGTCAACTTATCTTTTTGGTCGCCTTTTATTGCTTGGTCAGCTTTGTTGGTTCTTCAGCTTATGTTTGTTGGTCGGCTTATATCTTTTCGTCGCCTTTTGTTGGTTGGTTGGCTTTTGTTTGATGTTTGGCTTATTTTTTCTTTTTGGTCGCCTTTTGTTTGTTGATCGGCTTATGTTTTTTTTTGGTCGACTTTTGTTTGTTGATTGGCTTATTTTTTCTTTTTGGTCGCCTTTTGTTTGTTGATCGGCTTATGTTTTTTTTGGTCGACTTTTGTTTGTTGATCGGCTTATTTTTTCTTTTTGGTCGCCTTTTGTTTGTTGATCGGCTTATGTTTTTTCTTTTTGGTCGCCTTTTGTTTGTTGATCGGCTTATGTTTTTTTTTGGTCACCTTTTGTTTATTGATCGGCTTATGTTTTTTGGTCGCCTTTTGTTTGTTGATTGGCTTATGTTTTTTTTGGTCGACTTTTGTTTGTTGATCAGCTTATGTTTTTTTTTTTGGTCGTCTTTTGTTTGTTGATTGGCTTATGTTTTTTTGGTCGCCTTTTGTTTGTTGATCGGCTTATGTTTTTTTTTTGGTCGCCTTTTGTTTGTTGATTGGCTTATGTTTTTTTGGTCGCCTTTTGTTTGTTGATCGGCTTATGTTTTTTTTTGGTCGCCTTTTGTTTGTGATAGGCTTATGTTTTTTTTTGGTCGCCTTTTGTTTGTTGACTGGCTTATGTTTTTTTTGGTCGACTTTTGTTTGTTGATCGGCTTATGTTTTTTTTTGGTCGCCTTTTGTTTGTTGATTGGCTTATGTTTTTTTGGTCGCCTTTTGTTTGTTGATCGGCTTGTTTTTTTTTGGTCGCCTTTTGTTTGTTGATTAGCTTATGTTTTTTTTGGTCGACTTTTGTTTGTTGATCGGCTTATGTTTTTTTTTGGTCGCCTTTTGTTTGTTGATTGGCTTATGTTTTTTTTGGTCGACTTTTGTTTGATGTTCGGCTTATGTTTTTTGGTCGCCTTTTGTTTGTTGATTAGCTTATGTTTTTTTTGGTCGACTTTTGTTTGATGTTCGGCTTATGTTTTTTGGTCGCTTTTTGTTTGTTGATTGGCTTATGTTTTTTTTGGTCGACTTTTGTTTGATGTTCGGCTTATGTTTTTTGGTCGCCTTTTATTTGTTGATTGGCTTATGTTTTTTTTGGTCGACTTTTGTTTGATGTTTTTTGGTCGCCTTTTGTTTGTTGATTGGCTTATGTTTTTTTGGTCGACTTTTGTTTGATGTTCGGCTTATGTTTTTTGGTCGCCTTTTGTTTGTTGATTGGCTTATGTTTTTTTTTGGTCGACTTTTGTTTGATTTTCGGCTTATTTATGGTTTTTGGTCGCCTTTTGTTTGTTGATTGGCTTATGGTTTTTTTGGTCGCCTTTTGTTTGTTGATTGGCTTATGTTTTTTTTTTGGTCGACTTTTGTTTGATGTTCGGCTTATGTTTTTGGTTGACTTTTGTTTATTGGTCGGCTTATTTGTTTTTGGTCGCCTTTTGTTTTGTTTGTTGGCTTATGTTTTTTGGTCGCCTTGTGTAGGTTCGTCGGCTTACGTTTTTTGATCGGCTTATGTTTTTTGGTCGCCTTTTGTAGGTTCGTTGGCTTACGTTTTTTTATCGTCTTATGTTTTTTGGTCACCTTTTATTGGTTCGTCAGCTTATGTTTTTTGGTCACCTTTTGTTGTTTCGTCGGCTTATGTTTTTTGGTAGTTTTTTCTTGGTTCGTTGGCTTATGTTTTTTGGTCGTCTTTTGTTGATCAGTTTATTTTTTTCGGTCTCCTTTTGTTGGTTGGTCGGCTTCGTTGGTTCTTCGGCTTATGTTCGCTGGTCAGCATGTCTTTTGGTCGCCTTTTGTTGTTTGGTTTGCTTTTTGTTTGATGGTCGACTTATATTCGTTAAAATAGCAAAACCTCGTATCTAAAAAATCTACATTTTTCAGGAAACTGAAAAAACTGTCTAGTAAGCACAACTTTGATTCAGTATTTGTAACACCAGTATAGTTTAATATCTACTATTAAACGAAATGTTTAATGTGTATAATTTATATTATTTACGAATTATATATAAGTTATGGCGCCTTTTTGTGAGATACGAGGTTTTAACACAAACAAATTTGAAAAAAATCAAGTTGCGAATTTTTGCATTTTAGTGAAAATCGATCTCATAGGGGAAGGAAGGAAATAAATAATTCATCACCTCTTAATTTAACCCATGTTTAATTGAAGGAACTTAATATGATTCAAATACAATAATGCATTATGCCTACATGAACACAATAGTAAGTTGTGTCGGAAGGACTGAGAAAAGAGCTGCAAAACAGTTTAGCCGATGTTTCTTTTGTTTATGATACATATGACTGGACTAGAAGCCAAGTACGTAAATACATTTGTAACTTAACGTGGTAACGCAACAGTAAAGAAATACCCACATCCAATGTGTGTACATTTTCTGATAAGATTCTGCACATTACGACTAAGAACTTCGACCATGGAAAAATTTCTGAAAATCTTTACATGTGTCAGGTTGTATTAGCGACTATATCAGAAACATAAACACTAGCTATTGCAGTTTAGATAACCTACAAACATCCATTTCAATCAAATGATCATCACAAAATAAATTATTCTTATTCGTATTCACTGCCAAACCCTAGAAAAAGCTGCCTTTCCATAGGAACTGGATAAACCAAAATGTCTTGTGTTTGTCATATGTTTTCTTGAGCCTTGATATTAGCCAAATTCTGCTTAGTGGTAAGGAAATAAAACAAGCTTACTCGATTATTATATAGTAAATTTAAGATATAAAAATATTTAATATGCCCCAAAATTTTAGACAATTTAGTTTGCCTACATACGTCTTTGACACTTCGCTTGTGCATTCCTTTACAGACGTCCAAAAATTGGAAGATGATGTTTTAACAGGACCATTTGAGGTGCGTGGAAAGCCTACTCTTCGAGATGGTATGCCGAAAATCAGCTGGCTTCTAAGAGAAGATGAGTGTCAACGGAGTGCTCAACTACTCTCCAAAAACAGGTGGAACGGGAAGTGCTCTAGGCTCCTGAACGAGCAGCAGTGCTGGAAGAACTGCCTTCGTCAAGGAACTGTCGTCACATATAAGTACAAGAACTAATTTTCATAGACTAGAATTTGTTCTTGCTTGTATGTATTGTTCTCAAATAAAAGAAGGTATACGGGCTATTCCATATGAAATCGATCAGTAAAAAACCTCGCATTTTTTAATACTCTAATTTTTTTCCTATTTATACAAGGTGCTGAGGACAATGTATTTTCAAAAATATACTATCGAAAGTCAAACGGTTTTCGTACTATTGCGTGACAAATTTAGCGTATTTTATAAAAAAAGTCTCTTTCAGCGCTCAGAACTCTGGAACCATTTACTGCAGAACATTGAACGGGAGCTCATTTTGAAGCTGACATTTGGTAGGTTATGTTAAGAAGTAATCCTTATTTTTATTTTATACAGAGACAGATAATCTGATTTTACTTACTTTTAGGCTTTTTGCCAATTTGTAAAAATGTAAAAAAATATTGAGAAAAAAACCTTGCATTATTAAGAGGGCTTTCGGCATTGTTTGCTTAGTGGCTTGGCAATAAGTTTCAAGGGTATTAAATAAATTATTTTCGCGCGCCTAGACTTGAACGGCACAGTACCGCACGCACTGTCCAAGAGCTGAAGATAAGCGAGCATTGGGCGTCATTTTACTCCTGTGTTTATGAAAACTTGTGATAAAGCTAGCCCAGCTATGCGCTACTAGACGAAACATCACGTGTTTGTCTCCTGGCCTTGCTTGTCTCGGCTAGCTCCCGCCTCACAGTCAGCTGGTTACTTCACGTACTATTTATTTTCTTTATTTGATATTTTCGATACTTTCTTATCAACGTCGCACCAGTAAAAAATATGTGTTTATTTGTACTTTCAATGCGAAATCTAACCATATATTTTAAAAATACTTTTTCGTGGTCAAAGGTGTCTTAATGAAGAAAAATCTGAATTTCTCCATTTCCATAAAAAATAAGAAAAACTGTTTACATGTCAATACTATAAACTTTAACTTCTCAGCATCAAAATAAACCATGATTTTGATCATTGGGTGAAAGGGTTTCGGAGCCACAACAGTTTAACGTTGCTAATTTTATGAAAATGCTATAAATTTAAATATTTTTTATTTAAACACTATGAAGTTCTGATGCCTCAAACTTTGCATAAAGCAATTTATCACAGTTCTCTACGTACAAAAAAAGTTTCATTGTATTTAAAAATTGCAAGGTCAATTTTCTCTATATTTCGGTCGATATGAGATGGAATAGCTCATATGCAATGTTCGGAAAATGTCGTTCAAGAAGGTCAATGTGTGCCAGAAGTGTTCAAATCATGTAAAATCAGGACAGAAAATTAAACCAAAAATTTAAATGCCACTTTAAATAATTCTCCAAACAGAGTCACCTACACTTGCTTAAATCCATTCCGTGATGTTAGAAGTGGTTAGTCAGAATTTACACAAATAGTGCAGGTATCTGATGGCCGAGCACCACAATATATGATTTGGCAGAGCAAAAAGAAACAGTACGTGTTTTACTAGAATATAACAAATAAAGGAGGTGTACTATCACCTCAACTTTTTAACTTTTCTCTAGAATATGCCAATAGGAAAGTCTAGGAAAATAGAGAGGTTGTGGAATTGAATGGGTTACATCAGCTGCTTGTTTATGTGGATGACGTGAATATATTAGGGCAAAATCCAGAAAATATTAGGAAAAAGACGGTAATTTTACTTGAAGCAAGTAATCAGAGAGGTTTGGAGGTAAATCCTGAAAAGACAAAGTATATGATTATGTCTCTTGACCAGAACATAGTACGAAATGGAAATATATGGAAATGTATCCTTTGAAAATGTGGGAAAATTGAAATATCTTAGAGTAACATTAACAATTATCAAATAATACTAGAGAGGAAATTAAATGCAGTATATATATGGAAAATCCCACGTTTCATCTGCGGTCACAATCTTGAAAAGAAACTGTCCCCCTTCTGCTTGATAACGCAGCAGATGCTCCAAGCAAGCACTCATTTGCCGAGCCTTCTGCTCCTCAGAAAGATGCTTGGGGATCCATTGCGTGCAAACCTTGTGGTATTCCAACCGTTGGAGAGTGGTGTGAACAGTTCCTTTGCTCAAGGACAGTGTTTCCACACTTTGTCTGGTGGTGATTCGATGATTCTCCCTCACACAGTTGTTTACGGCTGCAGTCGATTCCATGGTGATGGTTAAGTGTGTTTGACCAAGTCTAGGCACGTCCTTAGTGTTCACATGTCCTTCATAAATGCACGACACCATCTAAACACTGTACAGTGTGACAGACACTCATTACCATATACATTCTTCATTCGCGTCTGGCTGCAAAACCAGATGGGCCGGGTTCGATTCCCAGTCGGGGCAAGTTACCTGATTGAGGTTTTTTTCTTGGCTTTTCCCTCAACCCCATGTGAGCAAATGCTGGGTAACTTTCGTTACTGGACCCCCGGACTCATTTCACCGACATTATCATCAGTGAATATGGATTATGAAGAATGGACACTTCGCGTCGGTACCTTTGATGTAGCCGGACCGATTTCAATGACCTTCAAGCCAGCTAGAGCGTGAGATTCTGCTTTCTCCCTAGAATTGGCACTGACATCACACCAGCTAGCAGTCGACACAGCGGAAATATAACACATATAATTGATACATCTAGGTACATTATGTACTCAAATAAAATAAATTGGATCCATAAAATAATAAATCCGTCATTAACTGTAATGTCTAGACCAGTGGTTACCAAACACCACAAAATTGTTACGTAATAGAAATGCAACCCGCACACCACTATCGCAGGGAGAGGAGTGGAGTGGGTATCTCCTCAGGTAATGCAGTGAATAACAGTGCAGAGACGGACTGTGACCAAAAAACAAAAGCGATATATTATTCTTCTACTTATTAACTATACACTCTTTTTTCCACGTTAATTTTTTATCCTCCTATTCATTATTTTTGTGTTATTAATAAACTAAAATAAATTTTTTTCTTATTTACCATAAAAAGAACGTGTACTTTACATCAGCAGATATTTGAAATTAGAAAAACGTACTACAATGGTCACGAAGTTGTAAATTACACTACATACTTAAAAAAAAAGTCGAAGTATTTTACTCCGATTAAGACATAGAAGCCGATACATTTTATTGTTCGTTTATTAATTCAAGTTACAAGTAAGGGCGTGGTTGTCTTCATGACAAGAAGAATAATGACAACGTACATTGGTCTTTTATACGCCATTTAAAATTTTACAGCAAATTAAGTATCTCCTATTTTTGCCATCTGCACAAAGTAAATACTCTTTAAAATTAAGTTTTTGCTTATTATCTGTTTTCGAAAAGACATCGAAACATATTATCCTACACACTTGTAACATTACATGCGTACGTTCGCTGCTGATAAATGTCTTTACTTATATCGAATTGAAGGCTGTAAACAGAGGGTGGGGATATGATGCCATGGTTACGCTTGAGTGGAGGCAGGGGCTTGTGTCGCGACACAGCTTTTGGCGATCACTGGTCTAGACTCTAGAGTTCCTTTATAATGAGAGTTGAGACGTTGACCTCATCAACAATTAAAATATGTAATGATCTGATAGCGCTGAAAATGGAAAAACAAAACTCTTATGAGAAGTAAAACCATATATCTATATTATATTATACACAAATATTAAACGAATTTTATAATGTATTATATTATTTTATAATATAATTTATTATTTCTGAAATATGAAAAATTATTATTACAACTAGTTTGTCACTGAGAAATAAGGAAAAGCTGTTAACTTGAATTTGTTTGAAGCAAAGCGTTACTGGATTATGCAAGAAAGTAGGCGATGTTTGGATCCCGTGTCTCAACTCTATTCTCAATTATTATCTTAGCCTATGCTCGATTACACTAACCTCTAGCGCTTGAAAGTAGAACTAAACGCTCGTGCACAGAGAAACAAAACACAGGAAAATTCGCTCAGTGTCCATTCTTTATAATCCCTATTCGCTGTTATCATGTTATCATTCAGATGCTAAATAACCTCAGATGTTGATAATGCGTCGTAAAATAACCTACTAAAATAAAAAGGAATTATATGGCGATAAATTTTGACTTCACTAATATCTTCTGGTGTCAGAAATTGAATTGCTCATTGAGCTTGTTTCGATGAATCGATGTTACGACTGTGCACAATACAATGTCCTTTTGCAAATGAAAACAGAGCACTACCGCTTCACATAATGTCAACTGTTTCCTAACATACAATGCTAACTACCAGAAAAAACATAAAGCTCCACTTCTTGGAACAGCGACGCTTGGGCGACCCTTATACTTATCCTGTTTTGCGACTTATTTATTGAATTACCCAAGTGTGCAAACCTATTTTCCAAAATTCTCTTTTCCTCCTTAGAATGGCCATGCTTGCTGATGAATTTTTTTAACACTTCAGCCCTTTCAAAAGTAGATTGCAAGGCTAAGATATTAACCCATTAATGCCCAGAACATTTTTTGTGGTTTTTAGAACATATTCATATTCTACCATTACAATGATATGAAATGAACATCTGAATATTTTTCCAGAAAATCCGGACATTATTAGGCTTTATAGGCCTATTATTGAAGTGGCAGGACATCCTTCCACTGGGAAATAAAGACATCAAAAATATACTTATTAAGTTATCATATTCAAAACCTCGAAATATGTTTGCAAATCATACATGTTATGAACTTTTCACTTCTTTCACATAATTTATACATCGCACAAAGGCTACAGATGGTGAAATAATTGTTTACATAGGAAAAATATATTTAAAAAACAATGCATTTTACAATGTGCTGCTGAATTTCCAGTGTGATAGATTTTCTGGCATTCTGGATGCAGTGGTACGCTACATTTTTAACATACGAATGTTGTACGACGTCCACACTGCTTGCATCATGCAATAGAATGTTCACTACAGATAATCCAGTGATCAATCCTGTCGAAACGAACATTATCATGAGGTAGGCCTACTTCTCGAATTTGAAGTGCTGAGCAAGGAGAATTTCTAGGTTTCCAGTACTGGACTAGGAGTTGCGGATTGCATTGCTGTTAGAAAGTTAGTAGTGATGTCCCAGGGTGCGATAAAGCCTCCACGCATTTAGACCCCATGCAAACAGGGTCCTCCACCATTTCTGTAGGTTGCTACATATTGATCATTGGAATGCACATCACCCATATATCTATTATACAGTGCAGCTGAATGTTATTGGCTTATTTGAATCGTCCTCTATGTCTTGGAACTCCAATGTTAGCTTTTCAAATCCAAGTTGTTTTACCAACATTGCTGGTGACTGTAACTACACTATTGTCATGAATAATTTCAAGGGAAAAATTGTTCCGGGGCCGGGTATCGATCCCGGGACCTCTGGTTGAACGTACACAGCGCTTTACCACTGAGCTACCCGGGAACTCCACCCGACACCGTCTCAACTTTTCCCTTTGTATCCACACAACTCGCTTGGGCTAACGAAACGCCAGAGACCCACAACGAGTGCACACATTCTCTGTGTGACTTGGAATTGTGGTTTTTTGTTAACGTACATAGTAACGTATATATTATGCAAATCTAGTCTTTCAGGTGAAGCTCCCTGTAAAGCAGATTTGAATAATTTCAAGGGAAAAATTGTTCCGGGGCCGGGTATCGATCCCGGGACCTCTGGTTGAACGTACACAGCGCTGTACCACTGAGCTACCCGGGAACTCCACCCGACACCATCTCAACTTTTCCCTTTATATCCACACAACTCTCATGGGCTGACGAAATGCCAGAGACCCACAACGAGTGCACACATTCTCTGTGTGACTTGGAATTGTGGTTTTCTGTTAACGTACATAGTAACGTATATATTATGCAAATCTAGTCTTTCAGGTGAAGCTCCCTGTAAAGCAGATTTGAACAATTTCAAGGGAAAAATTGTTCCGGGGCCGGGTATCGATCCCGGGACCTCTGGTTGAACGTACACAGCGCTCTACCACTGAGCTACCCGGGAACTCCACCCAACACCGTCTCAACTTTTTCCTTTATATCCACACAACTCGCGTGGGCTGACGAAACGCCACAACGAGTGCACACATTCTCTGTGTGACTTGGAATTGTGGTTTTCTGTTAACGTACACAGTAATGTATATATTATGCAAATCTAGTCTTTCAGGTGAAGCTCCCTGTCAAGCAGATTTACACTATTGTCATTCCATCGCACTAAAATTACATCATCTGCAACAACAGTCTCCATAGCTCCTCTCTCTTTCTTTGGAATTTTAAATTTATTTGTGGAGGAGCCTTATGCACCCTGTTCCGAATTGTTCCTGTTGCTCCAATGTCCTCACCAGCTAGGTCATGCATAAGATCAATGGACGTGAAATATTTATCAAAAATACATGACTGCTCTTTTGGATATCACTCTTCTTTAGAAGTCCAAAAACAACATCAAACCCCAAGTTCGTAGGTTCGTACTATTGTCACATGCTCCGTATGCAGCATATAGTCATCTGCAGTACAAAGAGACCAGAACTGGAAACCGAACCGTATTGGTTTCGCTCAAATGAACTGTTTGGTTCCATGTCTGCCATAATACGGGACAATTGTTTCATCAATATTCAGGTGTTCTGGAATGTCACAGACTTTGAATGACGTATTTAGTATATCGAAAATTTGTCCAACTTGGCGATCATTTGAAATTGCCATATTATCAGCAAAATGCAGTCGTCTCATACCGTCAAAAGTATTCCACCTCATTGAATCAGAAATCAAAACGCTATGTAAATCTGGTAATGTACTCCAATAAAGTCGCCAGTGTGGAAGTTTATTATATCCAGAAATCAAAAGAATGCCAAGAAAAACTAAAATATTATCTTTTGTTGTAGAGTCAATAGAATGAGTAAATATATTTTTCTGAATACAGTAAATCCTATTTTGGTCCAAGATCAAGTCTATGATCTCGGTGGTGTTGGTGTTGGTGGTGGTGGTGGTGGAGGTGGTGGTGGTGGTGGTGGTGGTGGTAGTGGTGGCAGTGATGGTGGTGATGGCGGTGGTAGTGGTGCATTACTTTCGTTATCAGAATCAGAGTCAAATTGGGTGTCACTCTGCAGCATACGCCAAGGTAAATGACAGAGTCCTCATTTGTTTCGGCCTCAGGTTGCTCCCATGGAGGAAGAATGGCAACATTCAGTCGTCTGCGATTCTCATTACTCCGTATTTACATCATATCACATATTTTATTGACAGTGTACAGCCGTGAACTGCAAAAATATTCAAATCAATATAGGTATAATATAAATGACTACGTTATATCCCAGTGGTAGGATAACCTGCCATCAAAGTTTAGGCTACAATAAAATACTTTATAAATTACGAAATGTCAGTCACAAATTATTAAAGTAGTATGGTTTACTTTAAAAATGTGTACTACTTACAAACTTTCTCCCTCGTTGCAAGCCATCTTTTGAAGAGAAGTTGAACCATGACTTCGAACCAATGTACCGATGCAGTCAATTAACTAATGTTGTTAAAATTCGAGAATACCATGCGGAATATATCTTAGAATTCATTGTTGCAGTATTCATAACAAAATAATTTATTTATACATTGTTAAAAATTTAAAACTTGACTGGTAGGAAAACCTGCCATGGGTATTAATGGGTTAACATAATATCCAAAGATAAAATCGACAAACTTTTAAGAAAAGTTGATTTCAGGTTAATATCATTTGATAAAAAGAAATTTGATTCATTCCAATTAAAGAACTCGTGAAAAATTTAACTATGTACCATATGCTACAACAAAATAAATGCTGTTTGTTTTTGCGGACAAGCAATGAAGTTTGCAGTATTTTAAACAACAAATTGTTTAGCATTTTCCCAGTTTGGGCGAATGAGTTCAGACGCACGTTGTTTCCTTCTACTTGGGTGTGGCGCGTTGCCGGGTTGGTCAGATGCATTCAGAGTCATATGGCGCCGAAAATGTCTCTAATTTCGTTTCGTCTGGCAGTGGCACATAGCCGGGTTGGGTGGATGGGTTCAGAGGCATGTCAGCCTCAAATTTCAGTTTTTGTTGCCTGCTTGGGCTGGTTACCTGGTTGGGGTTTTTCCGAGGTTTTCCCCATCCGTACTGTGAATACAGGGTAATCTATGGCGAATCCTCGGCTTCATCTCGCCAATATTATCCCTCTATGACCAATCTCATGGACGCTAAATAACTATCAGTTCATACAGCGTTGTTACATAAGGAACTGAAATAAATAAAATTCACATTTTGTTGTGTTACGCCTTGCTCTGTGCTGATGCCGGTTTGGGAGGGTCAGGCATATGAGACGCGAAGCCCACTGTTTGTTGAGTTTTGCCTGGCTGTGACCCGTTGGCAGTTTGGCGAAAGCATGGGCCGCAATTTCCACATTTTTTTCGTTTAGCCTGGGGCTTCCTGTTCCCAGTTTGGGCGAATGAGTTCAGACGCACGTTGTTTCCTTCTACTTGGGTGTGGCGCGTTGCCGGGTTGGTCAGATGCGTTCAGAGGCATATGGCGCCGAAAATGTCTCTTTAATTTCGTTTCGTCTGGCAGTGGCACGTAGCCGGGTTGGGTGGATGGGTTCAGAGGCATGTCAGCCTCAAATTTCAGTTTTTGTTGCCTGCTTGGACTGGTTACCTGGTTGGGGTTTTTCCGAGGTTTTCTCCATCCGTAATGTGAATACAAGGTAATCTATGGCGAATCCTCGGCTTCATCTCGCCAATATTATCCCTCTATGACCAATGTCATGGACGCTAAATAACTATCAGTTCATAGAGCGTCGTTAAATAAGGAACTGAAATAAATAAAATTCACGTTTTGTTGTGTTACGCCTTGCGCTGGCCTGATGCCGGTTTGGGCGGGTCAGGCATGTGAGACGCGAAGTCCACTGTTTGTTGAGTTTTGCCTGGCTGTGACCCGTTGGCAGTTTGCCGATAGCGTGGGCCTCAATTTCCACATTTTTTTCGTTTAGCATGGGGCTTCCTGTTCCCAGTTTGGGCGAATGAGTTCAGACGCACGTTGTTTCCTTTACTTGGGTGTGGCGCGTTGCCGGGTTGGTCAGATGCGTTCATAGGCATATGGCGCCGAAAATGTCTCTAATTTCGTTTCGTCTGGCAGTGGCACATAGCCGGGTTGGGTGGATGGGTTCAGAGGCATGTCAGCCTCAAATTTCAGTTTTTGTTGCCTGCTTGGGCTGGTTACCTGGTTGGGGTTTTTCCGAGGTTTCCCCAATCGTAATGTGAATACAAGGTAATCTATGGCGAATCCTCGGCTTCATCTCTTCAAATATTATCTCGGTATCACCAATCTCACCAACGCTGAATAAGTAGCAGTTGATACAGCGTCGTTAAATAAGCAACTGAAATAAATAAAATTCACATTTTGTTGTGTTACGCCTTGCGCTGGCCTGAAGCCGTTTTTGCGCGGGTCAGTCTGGAGGCATGTGAGACGCGAAGTCCAATGTTTGTTGAGTTTTGCTTGGCTCTGACCCGTTGGCACTTTGGCGAAAGCATTGAGAGGCATTTGGGCCGCAATTTCCACATTTTTTTTCGTTTAGCTTGGGGCTACGTGTTCCCAGTTTAGGCGAATGAGTTCTGACGCACGTTGTTTGCTTCTACTTGGGTGTGGCACGTTGCCGGGTTAGTCGAATGGGTTGAGAGGCATATGACGCCGAAAATGTCTGTTTTATTTCATTTCCTCTGGCAGTGGCACATAGCCGGGTTGGGTGGATGGGTTCAGAGGAGAGCCTTCTTTAGTTACAAACCGGGGCCATACGTCGGCAACACTGTAATTATCTGTCACCCGGAGGCTGACCGTACAGTACACGTGTTTGTACTAATGCCGATTTTCAATGTAAATTTATGTTACAATATAAGTGTGTGTCGATAGAATTATGTTTGCGGTCGTAGCAAACGTTATTTGTTTATGTATTATAAACTAAATGCGTGTGGTGATAAAAAACAAGACAATAAATTGAAAATAAAATGGTTGCAGTCTTTGGGAATTTTTGCGGTTATGGATGACAAAGTAATTGACTATTCTATTAAATATTAAATATTGTATAACCACATTTTTATATTCTTATTTGTGGTTTGTGTGTATCAGAATTCCAGTCAAATTGTTGGGTCTCGCCTGCTATATCAATAAAGTTACGCCGTTGGTTTTCAAAGTCACTGTAAACAGATGTTTTGTGATCCCATAAATGTTGCAGTTTTGTTGAAGATTCGGAATGCCTGCTATACGTCAGAACTATCTATAATTTGTAGATGCATATAATCACTTTGTTGGTTTGGTCAATGTTACTTATGTCCCGCCCACTATAGAGACATAGGCCAATTTCACACATATTTAGTGTAACTTGTTGCTTCTTTGACAGGTTAGGTTTGGTTAGTTTAGGTTTTTGTTATAGCCTACCTTATATATACGATTATAGCGCAGCATTGGCAGTGATAAAAGTGAAATATTCGTTCAGTGGGCGTTGGATACTCTACATTCACCCTGTAATTATATTTATTTAAAATTATATTTTAAAAAGTTTATAACAAATAATTTAGGATAACAGTATTGTTATGGTGACTGGCCAGGTTCAAACTAAAACTGGCTTCCTGGACATCTGAAATATTTATAGAAAAGCACGACATAGTCACATGAAATTAAAATGCATATATCCTACACCTTTCATGTGAGAGGTGAAACAACATTAAGCGGCAAAACATTGTCAATTTACTAGCCACATAATGGTTAATGGATTGGATCAGGGCATTGCGAAAGTACGTCATTATTTTATTTATTTTTGGTACAAGTAACATTTCTTTAAGTATTTATTTATTTTCCCTTGTACCATCAATAAAAAAACAAGTATGTTTTTATTTTTTTTTTAATTATAAGTGTAGTTGCTACGACATAGGCACACAGCACTTTCTAGGCATCTGAAATATTTGTAGAAAAACACGATAGATAATCGCATAAGATAATATTAAAATATATCCTAAACCTTTCACAGATGAAACACCATTAAGTCGCAAAACATTGACAATTTGCTAGCCACAAATTTGTTAACTGAATGGAACTTAAGAATACTGCGTAGGAACTTACGTCTTTATTGCATTATTGATTTTATTATTTTCGGTGCAAGGAATATCTTTTTTATTTATTTATTTACCTTCGTACTATCAATAAAAACATGTTTTTTTTTTGTAATTATTTTAAGTGGCATCCTTTGTATGTAAGTAGCATACTTACGCCGTATTCTGAAGTATAGCTAATTGATTGCAATAAAACACTATTTTCGAACCCGTAATAATTTACATCAGTACTCTGAATCTTGATCTTACGTTTGTGCATGAAGTAATATTGAAAAAATACGCGTAACGTATAATGAAAGCAATGAGCAAACACAATATCACTCTAAAATCTCCCGCCTCCACTCTGCGTTGCCAAACCTACCCATGCCCCGGCTTGTAACTAAAGAAGGCTCTGGTTCAGAGGCATGTCAGCCTCAAATTTCACTTTTTGTTGCCTGCTTGGGCTGGTTACCTGGTTGAAGTTTTTCCGAGGTTTTCCCCAACCGTAATGTGAATACAAGGTAATCGGTAAGGCTCTGATTCTTACGTATTTACAGGTGTTATACTGACGGGAATACAATGTATGTGTTGGCAACCCTGTTTACGTAGTAGCCTTGCGCTCGTCCGCCATGACACCTCGCATTTCAGCATATGCTTTGAGATTCCCCTTAAATTAAAATGGTCTAACCAAATCTATCTTTCAAAACAGTGTTTAAGAACTATAAACCCTGTCTACTTTACTAATCCCAGCGTATATAGTAAGATGATATCACCGAGCGGTTTAACTTATTGAATCCATTGATCACACATGTTAATGAAGGTTAATAGTCACCATTATACGTAATTGAAAAGAAAACCAAAGTTTTAGGTGACAATTTAGCTTTATACTTTTTTCTTGATGAAAAGTTTTCCTAGAATGGCAATAATTCTTCCAATATAAAATTGTATTTCATTATAACATACAGTATTTAATGGAATATTTAGGCCTAATGCATTCGATTTTTTCCTCACCAGGTTTTATTGTTAGCAGTGATGACATCGGCTGAAGGGGAATGGACTTTTCCTGATACTCTTAAAGGACACGGTTATGCATTCAACAAAGGTAACTACAAAACACTATGGTTCATAGTAAAGGGTAGATTAGGTTAGTTTTATTTATGTTTGGTGAGAAGGAAGAGTGACCTTTTCTTGGACTTGGAATTTACTGAATTTTTATTCTACAACATACGTGACAGTATTTTGTAATGGTTGTAGCATGTATACTTTGTATGCATAATTAAAAAAAAATATTTTCCCGAAATCTGTTATACCTTATATAATATTTTTTCTGTAAAAATACAGAGTTATTTCAAAACGGCTCGCTTTCATCAAGATAAATTGAAAGAATGGACAGGGCTAACTTAGCACCATTATTTTGCAAATTAAAATTTTGAACGTGCCTCAGGGAGGACTATATGAGTAGATCCATCGATGTTGCCATCTGCCATGTGGGGGATGCCCCTCTATGCTGTGGCAGGTCAGCACGAGGCTTACAAGCTAAGTCTATCTCTCCTCCCACATACTATACTTACAATACCTCCTTTTCATCAAGACAATCACAAACGAAGTTACCAGACAAAGACATGTTTACCCTAGCAGATCTTTGTGAAAAAATGTAAGTTTGGCCAATTGGCATCCCATTAATGAATTAGAAGAGACGGGAATTCCTCTTGACTAACTTCTAAAAACTCTGTTTCTGTTGGTTAACAAAACGTGGTCAATCTAAATCAGATATTGAAATAATTGTGTATCCGTGCCCATTACTGTATTAAAATGTTTTCAGCATCGAAATAATGAACTAACAGTTACATACATTTAATTTTTAACTAAAGCAGGCTGTGGAATAATGTATTGCCTTGTATTGTCTCTTGCAGAAGGGCAGCTTAGGAAGTTAGATGCTGTTACAGGACAACCTGGAGACGAACCTTTTGAATTCAATGTGAGTCAGGACCAGAGCTACAACCAGAAGAGATACGAGGCTTTGGGAGACGTGAGTGTCATGAATCGCTAAAAAATATAACGGATATTAAAAGAATTTGTCAGCTTCTTGCATTGGGTCTTTGTCAGTGGCGTGCGGTGCTATTTGTCGATGGGGAACAGGTCAGAAACAACTCTAATAATAATAATAATAATAATAATAATAATAATAATAATCACCATCATCATCATCTGTATTATGATTTAGCAACATTACAATTTTTTTTACTTCATTTAAAACTTAATCAAAAAAAGAGTGTTAATGTAAAACAAATTAATGATATATTATTATTATTATTATTATTATTATTATTAGGCCTAAATATATAATACAGTTAACTAAAAATAAATAAACCTCATTTAAACCTACAATTTACCGCTTGAGGAGCACCCAGTTAACCATTTCACAGAATTATAGTAACTACTTTGAAAATGTCTTGGGATGCCCATGTCTTGTATAATATTTTGTTTTAGTTTTAAGTTATGTAAGGAGAGGAGTAGGTTTGCCATTCAAAATAATCGCGCTTTTCTCAGAAACATTGATCGAACTAAATGCTCTCGACTTCAGCTGATCGCTAACACAACACTCGCTGTCTTGGTTCGCATCAGGGGCTGCCGCTCGGTCTCGTTGAAGTTGGAACAGGCAGGAGTCACCTCTTCCATTGCCATTATTTCGTCAGGCCGTGAATGCGTAAATCGTACGGATTTTTTAAGAACTATAGTATAATTTCACACACAATATTATGTCACACGAAAAACTCTTCGAACTTAATTGTTTTCCGAATTGTCACTATATAAATAAACTAGCTTGATCAAAGAGTATATTTCACACTTCTCAATACTCCGCGAGGGAAGAGGTAACTCTACAGCTTCCAGCGATACTCGGGTAAGTTCGTGTCCGCTCGAGCCTGCTTCGGAGGAAACATTGCTTGAGACTCCCACTCACATCATCACGCACAGCAGACGAGAAGGCCTCGAGTCGTTTTCACTTCACTACAATAAGCCTGCTAACGTTAGCTGTTTTAGCTTTTCGAAAACTGCAAGTAGCCTATCCTATAGAACAGGGATGGGCATCGTGCCTCACTTGAGAAATAATGCCTCACTGACCTTCACAGAGCTTATCGCTCTGAGTGACATCATCTTCACAGACCCCTTTTCTCCCTCACACAGCACCTAGGCGTGGGCAGGTTCTATATCAGTTTCATAAGCAATATCATTGGTGGCATAATGGCATTATCAAAGCAGTGTGTACGCGTTAGAAAACGATTATTTCATGAGAAATGGGAGGAAGAGTTTGTTTTGCTGTTTAGAAGGGGAGAACATACGATGTAATGTCTTCGCACTACGAGTTGGCGGGTGGAGTGGATAGGCGGGACGGGGGAACTTCACGCTACACTCTGACCTGAAAACGTCAGTCCACTTACCTGGCTACAGGGGAACGAAGTCAGACATAAAAGATTCTTCATCTTCATCTTCGGTGTTGCTGTCGTTATGGCCGTCATCATCACTCTCATCACTGCTGTCATCGTCACTGGTGTCCGCGTCGCCAACATTAATGATGAACTTGTCTATAACGTCCTCCATTATTGCGTCTTTCTCCCAGTAGTAGTTTTCAATATCACTCACATGTTTACAGTATCCAGTCCAGTCTTCTTTAGTTACAGATTTGAGTCCTTCTTGCACAAGTTCTTGCAGTCTTTTCAGTAACATATCACCCGTTGTGTTATGTGACCTTACATAGTTCTTAACACTACTCCAAGCTAATTCAATAGCGCTTAGGTCACACATATACGGTGGTAACCTGACGACAGTGTGACCATGATTTGCAAATATCGTATCTATTTGGTACACTTTTTGCTTAGGACGAATTTGTTCAATTAACGAAAAAAGAGTGAACTTCCTCATATTTTCTTCACATGGCACTCCATGCCTTCGCAGGTAGTCCAACATTTCTTTTTTTACCGCTGATTTGGTTGGTACCTTATCTAATTGTTTTCCATGATAGGGCGCATTGTCCATGACGATTACAGATGGAGTAGACAGATTGGGAATAACTTTTTCAACCACCCACTTTTCGAAATTGTTAGAGTTCATCTGTCCATGATAGTCGCCTGTTGCTGTCCCCGCCTTGTATACTAATTCGCATCCTTCAACAAAGCCATTAATCCCACCCAGATGGACAACAATGAGTCTGTTAGACGCATTAACGGTAGTCAAAACTTCCGTAACGTCTTTATGCTGCCAGCACTTGCGAAACGTTAAATTGGTGTCTACCCATGTCTCGTTCAGGTACAAGATTGGTTTACCATCTTCCCTAAGCTTTCTAATTGTCTGTAGGTATCTACACCTCCAATTTACAATGTTTTCCCTTTCAATTAAAAATTTTCGTCTCGATGCACACTTCTTCCATCTGAAACCCATTTCCTTTAGTATTCGTCGTAATGTTGTCGCCTTCCATTTGAAATCAATTCTGTCTTTTAACACAGGCAAAAGTTTCTTGCAGCTTGGTACTACTTTCTTGTTCAGATAAAAATCCTCAATTATGTCCTTTATCACTCTCCGGTCAAAGTCATCTACATTTGCGTTCCAATAGTCTGGACGTTTCCGTTTTTTTCCAGGTGTCGACAAAACACTTTCTTCTTCTTTGCAGTCTTTCATTTCTTTCTTATACGCTGTATCGTTCTTATAGATACATTACAATACTTTTTTGCCCTTTCTGCAGATTTCGTAACAGGAATGCTAAGACATTGTTGTTCTTTTTCTTCATCACAGCATTTTATCACATTTGCAATAATATTTCTTTCTCCGCTATGGATTGTCAGTCCTTGTTTCCTCTTTGTCGACATATTTACAATTATTTGCAATTAATAAACCGCTATGTAAGCCTAAACTACCACTATACAATAATAAAAACTCCACTAACTGTATTATAATCAACTATATTAACACCAGAAAAAAAACCTATTATTAAAGACTTGCGATATATTGAAACTATTCTTGTTGAAACAAATAAAACACAACCAAACGCCACTATTATTTCACAGACCCGCAGACACTCTCAAATATACGTGCAGTAAATGTTTGTGAAACAGGAATATTGCAGTGAACAGCGCAGTGCGCATGCGCGACTGTTTCCCCTCCGCCCCGCCTAAGTACTTCAGCCGCCTTCTCCTGGCGTGACAACAATATGTTATGCTCGAAAATCCTGTTAGTCATTAATAAATTTAATATACAACGACATTAATCCTTATGTCATAAAGAACATGCTGAACTAGAAGGTTAAGACAAATTAAATGTTATTTTTCGTACTATTCCGAAGAAAATTTATGATCTTAACATTTGCATAGTATACTAAATATGACATTATACCTTAAACACGCTGCATTAAAAGGTACGAGGAATTAAATGTTGTTTGTACTTATTATTTCCAAAAGAAATTTATAAAAAAAATTTCAAATGTGCGTAGAAAACGAAATATGATTTTCTGAAATTATTTTAGGTCGAGACCATGCAAATCTATTAAGTAAGCTTGATAAACGCCAGAATATTCATGAAAATAAACGTAGACAATGTGATGGAATATTATTGGCTAGTTACGCAATTTCTGCCCTGTGATTTAAATCAATTCAGCGACGGAGAAACAGTAAAGAGGTTTATGATTAAAGCTGCCGAATTAATTTGCCCAATTGAATAAAAGTTTTCGAGAGTCTCACGTTAACCAAGCGCTTTCCTAATAATTCGCCACTGACCGCCTTAGCGATTACAATAAGGTGACGCAGGTCACAGCAGTTTATATTTCCCATCCCACGCTGCAGTCTGCTCTCCTAGTAAACAAACTATTTCAAATCGAGTGCCTCACGTAACCGAAAATTCTGCCCATGTATGCTTTAGAATGAAGTATATCTCACAATCTCAGTTAAGGGGCCAGGGAGGAAGGGAACAGCCTGTTCCCTCTGTTCCATGGAGGAACCGCCACTGGTCTTTGTTATATTGTAGCTCATCGAGAAAATGACACAAATCCAAAATTACCTACTTTCAGCTTATTATCAGTAAGTAATTTATTAAAGACTAATTTCCCTTTTCTGTAGTTCTCTAACAGTGGGGCCTCATTTTAACCATGACAACGTTTTTTAGTTCTTTTAAGCATTCTGGTTATTGCATTATATTCGTGTTTAGTGAATGATTTTAGATAAGGGCACAAATAGCCATAGTAGCTTTTTAAACCCCACTAACCTAAATCTAAAAGTGGCATCTTCGTTTGTCACCTCATCTTTCATAGACTCAAAGAGATGGAACTCTGAAGGCGGCTAAGTCCAGACTATAAGGTGGGTGTGATAGGACAGTCCAGCCAAATTTTGCAACGTGTACAGTGGTCGCGAAACTGGTGTGGGACCAGTGGTGGCTCGTGGGTATTGAATTAAGGGGGAGCTGCATACAAAAATAACCAAGCAACTTACTTTATTTGAAGATTAGTTCCATGTGCCTTATTTTGTAAGTTGTGTTTAAATGAGACAGGCTCATGTTAGTAGATTTAGTGGCATTTAAAAGAATCCTGCGGACAAAATTCCGACACACTGGCGACGCTGCTGTTGCGAGTGTCGTTAAATAAACCATAATTTAATTTTTTATATGCAGATTTGAAATATCTTAACTGGCGATGTTGTAGTTGGTTGTATAATATATAATACATGATACATCAATAAATGAAAAAAATAACTGAGCCAGAAATTGAATTCAGGATATTCAAGAGTACGCACCGGGGCGCTTGCCTCATTTATTGTGATGCTGTTAGATGTTTCAAATTCCATTATGGTTTGAAAACATTCTAGCAATGACGCCTTCTTCTCATGAACAACATTTACTGTTCTTATTTTAAATCCATCTTGTTGCCCCAGCTGATGGAATTGTCTTTGAAACACATTAATCTAATACAGGCTGTGTGGATATCGAGAGAAGAAAGGGATACTGGATAAATTAACAAAAAATATGCGAGCCTTTGTATTTTGTTTAGCGGCTCTTTCCATTATGATATTCAACTGATGGGCACTTAATTTCACATTTCTCCTGAATTGTTAAGATACTGAACTGAATAGACTGTAAATATTGTACAGAATTAAACATTGGTGCACTTGTTATACTAACAACATTAAAGAAAATGTATTTAAAACTGCGCGCTACTGGAAAACTGCTGCAAATTTTGCAGTGCCTGGAAACTCTGGATTCACGGCAAGGGGCAGCAGGGAGGAGGGGTAAAACTAATGCGCAAAGCATCCGAGACGAGACTGGCAGCTCCAGGGGAGGAAGTGGCTTCACCCTATAGTCCTTATCTCTGGTTTCACTCTGGCAGCACCAGGGAAGAAGTGACTTCACTAACGATTGCGTGCATGTCATTGAGAGCGAAATTTTTTAAAACATTCGAGCCGCTAAATAGAGACTGTATAATAAATGTATTACACAACATAAAACGGGACAAGAGCCACAAATGTCTGGGGGTGTTGCAGCTCCGCAGCCCCTCTTCGAAAGCCGCCCCTGTGTGGGACCTTGCCTTTTAGCATTGCAAGCGAAAGGTTTTCTTCTCTGACCTGACTTTGGAAATTCAGGTGTTCAGCTTAGCCAGAATTTAAGTTTCTCCAGGCTCCAGGGCATCCACTATATGGTCTCTGTACACCTTCAGCAAACGTCGATGGATGTCAATGGCTGCAATTTGTTAGTGAGAAATTCAGTAACACATCTGTTTCTTACATACTTCTGTGTTAGATGCTATTTTGGTACATTGGCCTGCTGCCACTGTCTGTCACACGACAGCCAAACTAACAGAACATTAGAATGGAGGTTCAACCTTAACAACAACGCCACCAAAATCCAGACGTTACAGGTCAACACAAAAAAATACTAGGGGGATCCAGGAAATAACGACCGTTTTGTTGTAATAATTAAAAAAAAAAAAAATATTTATTTGAAAATACAAAGCCTGTTAGATAACTGAACCTTCCTTTACTTCTCTACATAATCACCACCTACATTTAAACATTTGTCGTATCTGTTCACTAGCTTTAGAATTCCCGTGTTATACTCCTCTGCCGCCAGTTCATTAAGCCAGGTGTTCACTGTCTTCTTCAACTCTTCATCACTTCCAAAACGCGTACCACCCAGAAAGTCTTTCAGCTTAGTGAAAAGGTGAAAATCGCTAGGAGCAAGGTCTGGACTATAGGGCGGATGATCAAAGATTTCCCAACCGAATTGATCCAGCAATTCTCGAGTTGAAGCAGCAGTGTGCGGGCGGGCGGGCGTTGTCGTGAAGAAGCACAACTCCTCTCAAAAGCATTCCTTGCCTCTTGTTTTGGATGGCTCGCCGTAGTTTTCGTAAAGTCTCACAATAACGATTTGCATTGATCGTAGTGCCTTTTGGCATGAAATCCAGCAAAAGAACACCTTTGCAATCCCAAAAGACAGTAGCCATGACTTTTTGTGTTGAGAGAGTCTGTTTGAATTTTCTCGGTTTCTTGGGTGATGAGGGATGATGCCACTGACGTGATTGGCGCTTGGTCTCTGGGGTGTTGTGAGACACCCAGGTCTCATCACCAGTCACAATTTGATCAAGAAAGGCGTCTCCATCTGTGTGATACCGCATCAAGAATGTTAATGCTGAGGCCATTCTCTGAGTTTTGTGTTGGTCACTCAGTTGCCGTGGAACACATCGTGCACAGATTTTGTGGTAGCCAAGATGTTGCGACACAATTTCACCAAGCAAACAACGAGAAATGTCAGGAAAGGCAATATGCAATTCGTCGAGTGATGTGCGCCTGTCTTGCAAGATTCTGTCGTTCACTTTAGTCTTCAGGTCTTCTGTGATGAGAGATGGGCATCCGGGTCGAGTTTCATCGTGGACATTTGTTCGCCCATTGTTGAACATTTCGCACCACTTTCTCACATTTCTTTCATTCATTACAGTATCACCATACACTTCTTTCAATTGCTGGTAAATTTCTGCAGGTTTCAAATGTCGGGCATTCAAAAATCGAATCACACTCCTCACCTCACAGTCGGCGGGATTATCAATCACGTCGTTCATTTTGAAGTAACACAAAATGCACAATGGCGACTTGTTGCAACCAGTACTCACAACATTATAACACATGTTAAGGAAGCCAGTTGACTTTCAAACAAGGAAGGGGAGTCAGCTGCGCGGCGGGTATGCGCGAACGGTCGTTATTTCCTGGATCCCCCTTGTAGAAGGCATTACTTTCGTAAAAACCCTCGTACATAACATTTTCAACATCCTTCATGCCAGAGAAATGGTTTCTCGGATGCTAACTGTCTGTGTACAGTAGTGGCAAAAAAACCGGACCGACACTTGTAGCTGATACAAAAGAATCCTGTGCTGTGTATTTTGTTAAACTGTGGTAATTTCAATATGGATAGTGAAGCCAAAGGTATGTACTGCTATTTAATGTAAAAATGCGCAGTTATCTTTGCTGAATAGAGGTTGAAATGTAATATTGATGCCAGATGAAAATAAAACTCTCAAAGTCTCATCGTCTGTAAGTTTGAGGCACTGAAGGAAACAAAAGATGGTAAGAATCGAAGAAATGCAATAAATTTCATTGTTACAATTAATTATACAAGATGGATGTGTTTTGTGACTAGCAAAATTTGAATCTGTGACTCTGAAATCAGCTACAAGGATCGATCCGGGTTTTTTTTGCCACTATTGTACAGCAATTTCTCCTGAACTGTTGAACACATATTACATATTACCACAATCTACTATATACAGTCACGAAGCTTGAGTTTTGAGGGTGCTAGAAACAATAGACTGTGACGGTACTATTTTGCATTGCCTGTAATGAGGCGATATTAGCGATCCTAGTGGTGATCAACTATCTAATGTTTGCATATTTATTACATATTGAGCTTCGCGACTATATATACTAGACTGTGATATTACGTTGAATCCACAGATATACTTCTGCCATCCGGCATTCTAGCATTATTGCTATTGCTTTGTCTTCATTTTATATGTGATATTAACATTAGAAATGTGTATACATTTTACTGAGACACTCCACTCTTTTTATTATAGTAATTTAAGATTTTTCAGCCTAGCTGTTTTTTTAGCTTTCTTTTACAGTGACATGTTGTTTTCAGGCGATAACAGAACACGTCTATGGCCTACTGGAGACTGAATTGGAACTGAAGAAAGTGCCAGTACCCAAAGATGCAGCCATAAAAGAAAGTGCTGTGATCTTTGTGTCATCAGATCTGTTTTCAAATCCAGAGCGTCTCCTTGTCCTTATTCCTGGTAGTGGAGTCGTCAAGTCAGGACAATGGGCTAGAAGGTAGCTTTTCTATGCTTAAATTCAAATTGTAATCATAACAGAATGAAAGTACATGTTAAGAAGATTCACATGCGATAGTTCCCGTTGACATAGTCATATTTTAAGCCATTTGTATTGTAGATCTTGATTAGTTTATTTTTTCATATCAGTGTATGAAATACATGTATCTTAAATTCGGTAAGACATGTGAGCTGTATCAAAAGTGAGAGAACAGATATATTTCATTCCATCATCATCATCTTCCTAACAAGTATTAGGCCAAGTGGCCTGTTACGGTCTCAAACTAGAATTTTCAGTCCATCTCTTCTTTGGACGGCCTAGAGATCTTTTGCCATATGGATGGTAATGAAGCAGTGCTTTTGGAATTCTGCATCGATTCATTCGTTCGAGATGACCCTTCCACTGAAGTTGATATTTGCTGATGAACTGCATAATGGGTTCTATTTGAAGTTCTTGCATTAGGTCCTCATTTTTTTTATGATCCCAGCGAGTATATCCAGCTGTTGCTCTCATAAACCTCATCTCACTTGCTGTTATTCTACTGACATCTTTATTCTTCACAGTCCAGTCATTCCATTGTTACTAATAATTAGAAGCTCTTTTACTATTGCTTGCTGAAGAAAATCTGGCAGTTTCGTAGACAAGGATGGTGCCAACACTAGATTTGATAGATTAGTGTTCACCCAAAGTCACTCCTTTACCTTTACCCCTTCTCTCACTTCTTAACACGTTTAAATTGCAGTTAGAACTTATTTCAGAACACTTCCAATAAATCATAACAATAAATAAATGGTAATCAGTCACTGAACTTTCTTTTGCTAAGTATCAAATTTAATTATGATTTCATTCAATACAATCCAACTAACGTTTTCGACCACAGGTGTTCATCTTCAGGTTTGAAAATATTTACATAGTAAACACATTAGATTTATTATATGAAACATATTGGAGTCAATTTCATGTTGTAGTTTGCCGATAAGCTATTAATGTTTGACTATAATTATAAGTATACAGTACCGCCTTTGCTTATCATAAAAGTAAATATTTTTCATTAACGTTTTCGATACTTGTGTATCATCTTCAGATGTGAAGTGTTAGATTAATATTTATAATGATAACCTTGCCTATTAGATGGAACTTAATATGATGATTTTCGGGTCATATTAGTGTGGTTGCTTGGACTTAACTTATGTTGATCTATGATATACACAGCAGACTGGATGATAAAAGCTTCTCAACCGAATAATAACAGGCATTTCCCATATTTATTCTGTGTTTAATTTCCTCCCGAGTATCATTTATATTTGTTACTGTTGCTCCAAGATATTTGAACTTCTCCACCTCTTCAAAAGATAAATTTCCAATTCTTATATTTCCATTTTGTACAATATTCTGGTCACGAGACATAATCATATACTTTGTCTTTTCGGGATTTACTTCCAAACCTATCTCTTTACTTGCTTCCAGTAAAATTCCCGTGTTTTCCCTAATCATTTGTGGATTTTCTCCTAACATATTCACGTCATCCGCATAGACAAGCAGTTGATGTAACCCATTCTTTTCCAAACCCTCTCCTTATCGGGGTTTTACTGTATGTAACTGATACACCATTGTACACAGTCTTTTTTAGTTTAATTATATGATATTTTATATTACACATTGAATGATGTGTACTGAATCATTACGTTTATCTTATGATAGGAAAAGAAATATGTGCAGGTGGAAATAGTTTGTTATTTTTTTCTAATGCCATCAGGTTGTCTTTTGACATTTTCGTCTTCTCTCCTGGCCATGGTTTGCTTTAGTACTAGCTAATATATAATATATTAATAAACATTACCAATAGTAATCCACTCCAACAGCAATTTGAATGATGTGGAACACATCCAACAACTTGATTGATGTTATCATATATTGCAAGGAAAACATTTATGGGTGAATATTCTGAAGTGGGTAAATGTACGTCCCAGCTGATTTAAGGAGTTTCTTGAAAATGTTAACTGATTACTTTTGCGTTTAATTAACTAACTCTCACATGTTTTAGTTGGAAACAAAGCATAAAAGGATTAATTTTAAAATTTATAATTAAAAAATAATGTCAAAATGTAACTACGGTCCCTATGTCCCCCAACTACATTTTACTCTATTTTACTAAGTTTTTCTCGGAATGTTTCGTTTTGATTTGATTTCCTCGGCCAAGATTATAAAAATAAATAGTTAAAATACTTATGAAAGACAGGAATTGTTGTTTGTTTAATTCTGAAAGGACACAACTTTAACGTAAAGTTTGTCCCCAAAAATTTCGTAATGCCGGTCCCTCGAAATAAAAGAGCTACACAAAAGACAATTTTGCTTCATGTGGTAAATTTTAACGTTGGTAGTGATTAGAGGTCAACATGATGCCAGTTAAAAAACTTTTCGTCCATTGTCGTAATTTATTTTATTGAAAAAATACAAAAATCATCACTGATGACTGAATGTTATGTTTTCTATTGGTAACACCGGTCCCAGGTGGCATTAAATATAATTTGTATATATTAAACTTTCATAGTATATGCAAAACATTACAATGTTTGTCGACTAAAAAATCTAACCTCCATGATATTTTTAACGATTTATTTTGTCAGAACTATTGCGGAAATTATACTAATTTGTAACATACAATTATTAAATACTGGTGGATAAAGTAACTTCGAATATTATTTCATGTGATTGTTTATAGGAAAGAAAAAAAGTCTGATGATGAAAGTAGGAAATATGAAAGGGAGAAGATACGTAGGCAGAGGGCAAATATGACTGAAGAGGAGTTGTAGAAAAAAAAGGGACTATGGCAAAGAATATATAAAAAAAGAAAGAAAATAGCAGATATGACTGATCGTGAAAAAAGAAATGTTCGAAGACAAGTGAAATCTGAAGTACAGAAGTTTAGAAGATACCTTAAACAATGGGCTGTAAGGGAAAGATAACAACAATCCCTTGGTTTTTTTTTAATTAGAAAATCTCACATAAAATTTTTTTTTAAGCTCAACTGATACCAGAATCTTCAATAATAGAGCAAATGTAACCAATGTGAGAAAAAAGTACACAATTTAATATAATATATTTTTTCCAGTTTTGTTATTCATATTTGTCCATTTCAGAATATTCACCCTTATAGTGATGCGATTTGTTCGTTTCATTCCAGTCTGATCATTAATGACAGCCTGAAAAGTGGTACTCAGATACCATTCATCAAGAGAGCAAGAGAGCTTGGCTATGCAATACTGGTGATGAACCCAAATGACAACGAGAGAATCGTGAATGGCACAGTAGTGAAACTGAAAGTAAGTTCAAGTAACACTGCATAAGCTTACTCAAACGTGTTATATGTTTTTAGAGTTATATTTGAATGAATAGTTAGTCAAGTAATCGCCATCTGTTGAGACTGTAAAGTGTAGGAGTTGGTTGGCATTTCACTGTTTTGGTACTTGTAATTTCTCTGCCTAAATATTGGAAATCCATTAATTGTTGTACTATGTCACTTTAATTAACGAAATTCCAAGTACCAGTAGTTAATATTCAGATTTGTCTATTATAAAATACAGAACTTTCAGTCAAATTTATTATTTATCATAAGTCATGGTAACTACATTATATACCACATGACACCAAAATTTATTGTTGAGCCTTATCATATCTGACACCAGTATTTTGTCATGCCACTTGCCACGACAAGGGCGGATGGCTTATCTCTGAGATAATCTCGAGTTATAATCTAATATCAAGATAACACAACAAACTAGACACTGCGTTATACTTCCTAACTCTCTGATAATTTATAAACTGTACTTGCTTATGGATAGGAGGGATTCCTACTTAGAATGTGATCTCAGGCTTTCAAAATAATCACAAGTGTAGAAATTCACTAATACTAAGTTTATTAATAAGATATCAATTTATTACAGATAGAATATTGAATATTGAAATTGAACGATTTAAGAAGAATCAAAGTTGCTGTTAATTGTAGAGTATCAAAATGAACTAGTTAAATATAAAGTACAAGAATTGAACTGATGACTTTACTTACAGTTGATTATAGGGCAATCCCTGGTGCTGTTCGCAGATGATGCCATTTTCTGAACTTCTTCCTGGATATCGGGAAATTACGACTGCTACTGCACGACTGCTGTCTTGACCAAAAACTAATGACCGTGATTTGGACGTTTCATGTCCATTTATAAGTTCTCGAACCGCGTCCTTTGTGACGTAACAGAGTGACGCCAATTTACCCGCGAATCTTCTAAAAAGACGGTATTGCATTCACTAAACACCACGCTTCTGGTTCTTAACCATTATTTCGGCATTTCCTGTTGTCACTTGGAACAATACAGATTTAAGGAACTCTCATGATTGAATCTCTGTTTTTGACTTGACCCAATAGAAAGTTAGAGTTCGGAATGATTCGCCAATTAAAATGTCTCGCGAGAGACGCTGCATAATACATGTATCTTTCGTTATATGTCGGCTGTTGCTAAAGACTGTTAAAATGCAAGCGTACGCATTTCCTGTCTTGTTCAAGGACTGGACTATGCTGGGTTAGCTAAGCTGTACTCTGTAATCTGTCGAAACAGGAAGCGATCTTTGTCGCATGTAAAGCATGTCTTCAACTGAATATTTTAATAAGTACGATTTCATTACTTTCAAATAAAGTGAAAATATATTGCTTATGGTCATAACAAAGTTATGATTCTTATCATAATCCTTGGGCACAACAATTTCAAATAACCGAAAATGTGGTTAGTTCAGTATCTATATACAGGACGTTTGAAAATCTGTTGTACACTGTACAGGATGGCACCACGTCTGTGTGCACTGGAGGCTAGTTGACAGCAAATGCAAAAGTTAGTTTGCTAGAGGCTATGCTTCAAGATGAATTGAACAGCGGTCATGCGTGAAAATTGCAGTTTTTCATGGCAGAAATTCTCGTCAGTGTCATTCTGAGCTACGAGAAGCATTGGGTGATAGTGCGTTGTAACATCCTCCCTACTCACCTGATCTCAGTCCATGCGACTTTGATCTCATTCCGTAATTGAAGAAGCCGCTCGTGGGAAGTGGTTTGCAAACAGGGAGGTGTCCTTAACAGCGTTTTGACGAGAGGTGGTACACATAGACGAATCTCACACAGTCGATGATATTCAACGCCTGCATTATCGTTGGCAAAGATGTGTGGAAGCTTGGGGGATTATTTTGAAGGGTGTTAGCTGTGAGTAATGTACTTTATTTCCTTTTGTGCATAATAAAACAATGATTTCTATTTACGCATCTTTCAATTTCCCTTACCCATTGCTTCCTGCACCCGGACCCAATTTGGTACTAGCATTGCGAAGTACATTGCAGTGACCTTCAGTCGCATGTAGTGAATTTCTATTCCTGCAGCTTTATTGGTTGATATAATATACAATAAAACCCCGACAAGACGCTGTTCAAGGGACCGAGTGTAAACCGCGTATTAACCAGGACCACATATTGGGCGGGTATACTAATTTTGACTTATATACAGTATCTACACTCTATTACCATTTTTCTTTATTGAAATACTGTACATGATTCATGAAAGGTAATTCAGTATTACTCCATTATATTATGTAATTACTGCACTATATGTCAAAGACATTTACAATATGTACTGTACTTAATTCTTTCGAAAAAAGTCATTTATAGTGTTTGCCGTTTGCGTGTTCTCCAAGTCCTCATGTTTACTGCACTTCACTTTCCTGCGTTTACATCCTCCCGACGTCGTAGCTGCAGTGATTGAATCGTGATTTTTTATTATCGTCCTTAATGTCGATTATGGGATTTCTAATGAATCAGAGAGTTGTTTCTGATTAAGAGTACTGTTTTCATCGTACTTTCGTGAGATTTTCAATTTTTCCGACATAGAAAGAGCATTTCATTTAACACTCATCATAATCACACTCACAGATCTCCAATACACTAAAGGATAACAAACTGACCAGCTAAAATTTCTAGAATTTTATTACGATTGAGTGAAGAATGCTGCTTGATAGAGAGGATTAGCAAGAGGGTGGGGTTTTGTAACTGTATGTAGGCTTTAAGCGCGCAGGTAAAGAGTCGAAAGTAAGAGCATATCAAGAGGGTGGGATATTGTACAGTATGACTTGCGCAGGTAAAGGATCGAATACCAATACTTTTCAGGTTAATGGCACCAGTGAGTTCAAGATGTTTCATTGCTGGTACAGTACATTGCTGAAAATTACATCGAAAATATTCCACAGAAACAGCGTATTATGCAGGACTTGAGTGCAACAAACGGGGTATTTTATAAAGGCGTTATATATGAAATGTGCAGGGACCGGACAAAAAAAGCGTATTACATGGGATAGTGTAAAAAGCGAGGTTTTACTGTAGTTGCCATGACTTACGAAATGACCGTCGTATAATATGCATGAATACAATCATGATTATGCTAGGAACCCTTGTAGTAACTGTTATTCAGTCTGACATCTTTAAAGTATTAAGTACTTTATGTTCTAAACAAGGATAGAGTCATGTAGGGTTCTCATATGGGGAAAATGCTTGAGAGAATGAAATGAAAGAAAATACTACAGAAATAAGAATTAGAACTTTTCATTCTGCTTCTAATTTAGTATGGTATCATTCAGGGGCGGCTCTACAATAAGAACTGCAGAGCTACAGAACCGCCATTTAAATGGACCTGAAAAAATTAAAAATGTAAAACATGCTTTTATGTAATCTAGTTCATTGTTTCATTTATTTTTCCAATTCATTCTCCTTCGATTCGAGATTTTACTGTCCGTAGGAGCCTCAAACTGCTCGATAATTTTAGCTGTAGTGTACTTTTCGGATCTGTGATCGGCAGTTCCTGGAGCTCAACGTAGGGTAGTCGGCAGCAGAAAACTGGTTTTCTTCACCATCCCATAAGACTGCATTAAAGCTGCAACCGAAGCAGCTCTTTCCGAATATACAAAAGAACCGCCAACACCCTCATCTCTTTATGACCTGCGTTAGAATACCTAGGCTTCTGGACTACTGTATATCATTACAGTTCCAATGTGTTACAGTACTGTGGGTGGTGTGATATGATTAGTCAGTGTGTCTGAGGAAATGTTTTATATTAAAAATGAATGAAATGAAAACCTAATCGACAACCCTTTTCGAAATTAAAAGAGAAATTGCATGTTAACTTAAGAAATTAGGACGTTCTACACAAAGTTTAAATATTGAAATTTCTGGGAAAAGTCGAGGAAATCATGTAGCCTACTAGTCATTTTAATACCGAAATGTGTAATGGAAACAATTGGTTTTTTGCTGCACTCATGAAAACCCTTTCTTCCCCACCCGTGTATTCTGTTTAGAGGAGGAAATACATGGACAAACACCGGAGTGAAGGATTTAGTTAATTTGACTAGTTGTACCAGGCGGGAGAGGTGTAGGACACTGATTGTTTGAGTACAATTTCGGGTGCACAGTCAACTTCGAGAAGGGGCTGTAATTACACGCGTTATCCGATTTAGATGCAATAAACAGCATGCATTTGCTAAATACACTATTTTTCGTGCAGAACTGCCAACCTTTGTAACCACAGGCCGCTACTGGTATCATTGATAAATACCGTTTGGAATCACATAAAGTTTAAGGCATTAGTAAATGTATGTGTTTTAAAAACACATGCATAGGATTTAAATTTTTGTTAACAGGTACTCAGTTAATACACTTGAAGTAACTATACTAAGTTTGGTTGAATTTGATTGAATAAAATATATATATATATATATATATATACACACACAGAGTGTTTAAAAAATACGGGGCATAATTTCAGGTATGTATTTCCCACATGTAGACAATCAAAATAGTTCATTACAACATGTGTCCAGAAATGCTTCATTTCCGAGTTATGGCCTTCACAACATTGAAATTCACCGGAACGTTTTTCTTTCCGCAGGTCGTTGTCATTACAGAAGATGTTCAAAATGTCCACCTCCTACTTGAATACAGACCTCACATCGATGTCTGATTGACCTGCAAACACGATCCCAAACTCCAGGAGTATTGCGTATGTCCTCAGAACATGCCACAATTCGATTCCGAAGGGATTCCAAATCAGGCACCGGAGACGAATAAACCAATGATTTTAAATGGCCCCACAAGTAGAAATCGAGAGGGTTCAGATCAGGTGAGCGTGGAGGCCAAGCAATTGGGCCACCTCTACCTATCCATCGATCAGGAAACCTTCGATCCAAGTACCTACACAACACTGAATGTAACCTTCGCCTCGGAATGAACTGTCAGAGTGCCCTCTTAATGTCTCCTTTGACGGAAACGACCTGCGGAAAGAAAAACATTCCGGTGAATTTCAATGTTGTGAAGGCCATAACTTGGAAATAAAGCATTTCCGGACACATGTTGTAATGAACTATTTTGATTGTCTACATGTGGGAAATACATACCTGAAATTATGCCCCGTATTTTTGAAACACCCTATATATATATATATATATATATATATATATATATATATATATATATATATATATATATATATATATAAAGGAGACTCCTAGACATACACGATTTGTTGCTTTTAGGAAAACTACCTGGAAATTACATTTTGATAAACTCTTAACATTGAATTTTTACAGGAAAGCCAAAATGCAGAAAAACACGTGGACTATGTATGGAAACACTATGTGCAGGACATGAACCCAAAGCATGTAGCTGTCATTGCTCACAGTTATGGCGGATTCCTGACAGTTCAGTTGGTAAGTCGCCAGGTGGTGCTGGCTTCTGCTTGACCGAACATTCAAGTACTTTCTCATTGAGTGGATTTTTTTGACAACATATGGCATCAGAACCCAGTCTGTTTTTTTTTTTTTGTTATGAATGGACGATGTCTTGTTGGAGAACAATAGCTGCGGTACTGGGCTTTATAAAACAATGCCACATGGAGTCAAGTACCCTCTACACTTCTCTTTTAATTGCTTAAATATTACACTTGTCTCAATAATGAAAGATCCCAAGCAGTCACTTGCAGCAGAGTTTCAGGATTCAGAATGGAATGGCACTGTAGCTTATTGTGTCTTTTATTATGAAACTTTTCAACTTTAATTATTCCTAGTAGTCAAGTAGTTCAGTGCTTGTCATTAGAAGTAGGGTTTGGGTTCATATTTAGCTTATGGCAGTGCATTTTCAGAACTGATAAAAATTCTTAGAATGACTTCCATTGGAAGGGAAGGTGAGTCATCTTGTAGATTTAAGCCCCGATAAGAATTCTGTTTCTGATAAAGTATACTCCAAGCAAAATTTAATAGTTATTTATGGTACTTGTGAGGTAAGTGCATCTTTATTGCACGAGTGGAAAGATTTAAGCACGAGGCGTCAGCCAAGTGCTTAAATTACACGAGCGCAATAAAGATCACGCTCACAAGTACCATATGTAATTTTATCCATGACCATAACGAAAAATTCTGTTTTATAAAAGAAAATATGTTGATAATAAGTCTTCAAATAATCACATATCATGGCATGGATTTTAGAATCGATATGTGTACTAGGTAGGTTATGATGTAGGAGGCCATGATTAGTGAAGAATGGTATCTAAGGCATTGGATAAATAACAAATTATAATTAATTATATAATTTTAATATATTTTATCCATTTTAAACTTGTATTTTCGTCTTTTTGAAATATCAGGGATTATTTAGAAGTGTTCACTGGAATAATGTGATTAAAATAATTTCTCTTTTTACTTCTGTAAACTTAAGAGGAATATTAAAACGTAATTTTAAAATCCTATAAACCCAACTTCGCAGGTTCAAATCTCCTCGCATCCCAAAAGGTAAATTATTACAAAATTAAAAAAAAAAAAACATATTAGATATGGATGCAATGCACAAATTACGACGTAGTAGATTGAGAAAAGAGAAGGAGATTGAGTGTATGTACAGTATTTAAGAAATGGTAATAAAGAAGTAGAGGTAGTGACATCTAGTAACTAATGTATTAACTTCTTGAGTAATAGTTGAATGGAAAAGTATATGTGTGTACCCGGGTACTAAGAAAATACTAATGAACTGTGAGATAAAGTTCAAACTGTGAGGTAAAGTCTTTATCTCACTAATGGAATAAAGTAATGTTGAATAAAAGCCTACTTTACAAACGCAAAACTATTTAGTAAAGGCATGTTTTTTGTTATGGTCATGGATAAAAGTGTTTTTTTGTCCCTGTCCTTGACTAAAGAATGATTACAAGCAAATTTAATTCATCTCCTTCATTTTACCTCAACCCATATTCTGAACTCGATTTCCTTTAAAGTGCTTTTGTATGATAGTATCCGAACTAACTTATTGAAAAATACTGTTAATGTGTACCAGTATAGCATTCTGAAAATACCGTATTTACTCGAATACAATATGTACTCCAATTCATCCTACAATCAAGGAAAAAAAATTCTGGCGAATATAGTACGCACTTGTGATAAAAACCACTCAAGATTAAAATTATATTATCAAGACAGGTTATAAAGGCACCCTTACCTCTATTTGCCGTGGCAAACCTCCTGCATATGATTTTCAGTGGTTTCACAGCTCCCGCGAATCACATGAGTGCAGTGTTGCCTAATAGGCAGTTAGGCATTTATTTAGTTACTAGCCGTACCCGTGCGCTCCGCTGCACCCATTAGAAATAAATATAAAGTAATTACATAATTAAAATAGGACGTTTGATCCAGGGAACATTCGTGTTTGATAGAAGGATAAATCGTTTATTATGTTTCTTAATCTAAATTGTATTAAAAAAAATTAAAATGCGATCATTTTGATCCAGTCATAAAAATTATTTTAGGAAATACAGGAAACGAATGCCTATCAAATTTTCTGTGCATAAGAAGCTATTTTAATCTTACCTGTCCTCGATTCACTCAGAGGTTACTGTAATAACATTATAGCATTATGTCCATCTAGAGAAACTACATTTTCCAATGGTGAATTAATAATTAATTATACAAATTGGTTAATTTAGCTTCCGATATTACTTCATACAAACACAGAAACATTCTCTTTAGGCTACCGTATGTTTCATAACTTTCGATTGTTGTTGTCCAAGGCCCCTTATAGACAAAGTCATTTGTTTTTTTTTTCATTGCACCGCCTTAGATGGCGTTGTTATTGTAATTTTGAAACTCATTTATCTCATTAAATATCAGTCCTATCAAAATTTTGCATGGAAAAAACTTATCGGAAATTATTTGTAAAGAAACTTTTATGTGATATTTTTCATGAAAATTAATAATAAGGAAGATATTTCGATTTATTTAATTCAAGTCCCCTTATAACCCCCCTTTTAAATCAAATATTTTGAATGCCATATAGCCTAAATTCTAAGTTACAACGAACTTAATTTATATTCCAATTTTCATATAAATCAGTTCAGCCATTATCACGTGAAAAGGTAACAAACATCCAGACAGATAGATAGACATACAAGCAAAAATTTCAAAAAAGCGATTTTCGGTTTCAGGGTGGTTAATTATATATGTTAGGACCAATTATTTTTGGAAAATCGAAAATTACCAGAAAAATTTCGGCTACAGATTTATTATTAGTATAGATGAAATTCAGTAGCCTGCCAGATGTAAAGAGAATGCATTTATAAGTTCGTCCGAAAAAAAAAACGTAATTTTAGGTTAGACCGTTCCATTTTTTACAAATTACAAGGATATGGGTTATAGTGCAGTGTTCAATCTTAACACATTCTGGAAGAATAACGCTATTGTTTAGAATGCCTGCATCATTCAAGACACGTAGATACAAGAAAACAGAAAACATACACACACGGTCAAGCTGACACATTCTTACCCTTCTTCCTCTGTATTTATAATTGCACAAAAAGCTGGTCATTTCTCGTTCATGTGAAAGAATATTTCTGTTACACCTTGTCATTCAGTAAAGCAAGTGGTAGTGATAAAAGAGAGACAAAAGGGTTGTGCTTTACACAGACTATGCACAATTGGTACCAGTATGTAGAGTTTAGTTATTTTTTAAAAATATTCCAGCATTCTTCCTCTTATAACAAACAAAAGGCTGAGTCTTGAGTCCTTCGACAAAGTGAAAACGGTGGCTTAACTTGCCATAACTCAGAAACCAGTGAAGATTTTGAGTAGCAATAACTTTTAAAAGTAATTTCCATTCTTTTTCAACACTTCTCTCACTCTGACCCCCAACTAACGTGAAAAACAAAAAAGTTTGCCGCTTATCAACATTTGAAGGTGTAAATGTCTATTTTGAATAGATCACTTCGAAGTTACTATTTTTTCTCCCTGTTTCCAAAAAAGGTTTTGCCTTCGAATTTTTTTCTATGCTTTCCTTAGACATTCAACAACAACAAAACGAAACTTCAACGTGCTCATAACTTGTGTGTACGTTTTGTAAGCAATGTTCGTAAATATGATCATATTACCCCATCCCTGGAAACAATAGGTTGGCTTAAACTAGATAAGAAAAGAAATTTACATTCACTTCTCCTTCTCTTCGAAATCTTGAACTCTTCTATTTCTTCGTACCTGTCGTCTTGCTTCACTTACCTTTCTTCCCACCACAATCTGAACACACACTCTCGCCATGAAACAATACTAACAATACCATCCCATCGCACCTCCTCATACTCATCCTCTTTCACAATAGCCCTGCCAAGATTCTGGAATTCGTTACCTGCTAGCATCAGGGACTGTCGAAATAAAATTGAATTCAAATGCAAACTTACTAGGCACTTGGCCAGTAATTGAGACTCGTTCAGACATGGTTTCTTGTAAATAGTTCTCTTAATATATCACAAAATACTTCAATATCCGGTAATTTCATCACTATAGATTTTTGTTATTGTAGGTTTAATTTGTAATTCAGTAAATACAAAAATATTCTTTGTTCGTAACTTCTATGATAAAATGTCTAGCTTTCATTAATCAGGTAATCTTGTCGTACTTTAATTTTTATTGTAATTGTAATTATAAATTTAATGTTAATTGTAATTTTATTGTTCATATTATAGTTGTAATCCCCTGGTAGGGGAGCAGAGAAAGCCTGACGGCCTTATCTCTACCAGGTTAAATAAATAAATAAATAAATACTAAATACATTCACCTATCAATCATAAAAATTACAAGCATGATTGATTAACTATTTTAAGAGCTACAGCGTGATAAATATTTAACACAGCAGGAAACTGATTTCTCCCTCGCTCTGGCCCCGGTATTGTCTCTTGCACAAGCCATCTATATTACAATGCTGCAGCAATCTCCGATTGTTCTCCTCATATGCAGGAGATTTACCACAAAGCATAGCTATTCATCCTCGCTTGCAGTATCAGAACTGGAACTTGCAGTCAACAGGTCTAGGTTGATGATTGGCAATGACTAACGTCATGCCAGCCACTCTTTCACCAGTAATTTTTGATTAGCTCTTATGGTTTATTTAAAGATGCAGGATTGTTAAAAATTGTGTAAAGAAAATCTTGGAATAAAAGAAAAAGTGTCATTACCATCAGTGGCGGTTCCTCGGGGGAGGGAAGGGAGGAACGTCCTTACATTTTCTTCTTTTGAAAGTAAATACCAAATAAAATATGTGCCTTGAAATTCGAGGAAGATTCGATAATTTTTAAGTTCACAGCTGTAAGAAAAACTCGGTTGATCAAGTTTTAAATGACGCGCGCTCATATGCTGTAGAAAACTGAGAAAGATGCGAGATTGTCTGTGTAGAGGAAAAGCACTCCATTCCTCTTCTACTGCAGTTAACACACATGGACAACAGCGCACTAGCGGCCAGAGAAAGTAGCAGAGTTTTAAAGCAAGTAAATGAACGGATAGGGAGGAGATCCTCCTCTGAATCAGTCATGGGCGGGAAATAGAAATCGACTGGTCGTGCAGCAAGCTCGCTATTTCTGCCACCTAACAATGTTGCATTCAACCGGACTATAACACATCTAGGAGGAGACACAACAAAAACAGTTTTAACGCAACCAGGGCTATAGAAGGAAGGGCTGGCTCATAGCGAGTCGGAAAGTGATGCTGTCCTCCCAGCCGCTGTGACGTCATCACGGTACACAGCAAGTCCTTCGCTCACAAATACAACGTAAAACTCCGTTGCAATAAGTGCTGGAATTATCGACCAAATATAGGCCTAAAATCAACTGTGGATTGATATGACCATCGTGAACACCCCCCAATAACAAGTTATAAAGTTCAACCCTAGGCATATGGCCTGTTTCATTCAATATTTTATAAACGCTAGTTGTCTTTAAAGACTTCAGTTTTAACAATTTCGTTGCTTTTCTAACTGATGTGCCTACTGAGCTATAGCTTCTTTCTTAAATATTTTGTGGTAGACTTTTATTTCCTTTCACGTGTCACGTTTCCCTGCTGATTAAATTTTATATCCCAGGTCAAGGAGAGGCATTTATTCATACATGGACAAGGTTGCTATATAGTATGGGACATGTGGACTGAAGCTGCGCGCTAGAACACATCAATGACGATAATGATAATTAGACTATTATTATAATATTAGTATTGTTAAATATTATATTATATTATGTATTATAATTATATTATATTATAAATATACGTGACTGCTGGGTCTGCAGTGAAAGATCTGCCCTTGGGCAAAAAATCTATCAAGAACGAATATTATATTATATCTGCAATGGAGCGTATTAAATGGACAGACAAAATAAGAAATGAAGCTGTGCTAGAAAGAGTGGTTGAAGAAGAATAACGCTGAAACTAATCAGGAAGAGAAAACGAAATTGTCTGCGTCACTGGCTAAGAGAAACTGCTTACTGAAAGGAGTAAAGCTCAGTGCAGAAGATATCATATTATAACATTAAGATATAAGGAAGCGACTGAAAAGGCAGAAAATAGGGGAGATTGGATAATTTTGGGTTTGCAGTGAAAGATCTGCCCTGATACAGAAAACTCTGAATGACTGTATATTATTATTATTATGATTATTATTATTATTATTATTATTATTATTATTATTATTATTTCGATAACCAATAATTTCACTCCTGGTGGAAGTTCATGAAATCAAATGGTTTTAAATAATCAGTTAACTACATTAGATGGAAATAATGGAACAAATGTTTACCTTTTGCTAAGTTAATAGTTACGGATGTATATTGGTGGCAGAGTAGTCAATTTTCATAAGACTGGTAAATTATCAAGTACATCAACGTTATCCTTACCTTCATTCTATAATGATTCAGCTTATTTTATTTTTTCACTCATCTAATGAAGTTGCTGTTTTCTAGACGACTTCATCCACTAGGCATTATTCTTAGCGCTGTTCCTCAGGAATTCTGCTCTCTGCCCCCGATTCAAGGACCTCAGTCTCACAAATGTTCTCACACGTGCATATAGTTTGATAGCCTCGGCAATGGAGTTCCCGTGCATAGTTTTAAATTCAACTTCAAACATTTGTATAAAATTAAAATTAATAACAAGATTAGTTTAACGACTAGGATAACAAATCAAGGCGTAAAACAAGGTTGTCCGCTGTCTCCTCGTTTATTTAATATATATATATATATATATATATATATATATATTAATGCACTTATTAAGGACTTGCAAATTGATTTGGCCAAACATTTTATGATCGATAACAAACCCCTTAATACTCTGCTCTATGCATATGATTTAATTATATTAGCTAACACCGAAGACAACTTACAAATGGCAATTCATAGGCTATATCAAAAAGCAAAAGGGTACAATTTAGAAATTTCTATACATAAAACAAAAACCACGGCCTTTATTGGTAAAAATTCTATAAGAACTAAAATAGTTATCAATAACTTAGGAGTAAAGCAAGTAAATGCTTTTACTTATCTTGGCTGTAATCTCTCCTATATTCATTCTCCAGATATAGATAATAAATTAGCCAAATTTCAACAGCTGCTGAGAACAATTAGAAATACACTGTTTAAGAAGGTCCGGCAAGACAATTTTGAACTTCTACAAAACAATGGCTATTCCAACTTTGCTATATGGATCAGAAACTTGGACTCTAACAACTAGTCAACTGAAAAGAATAGAAGCAGCTGAGATGAGATTACTAAGACCGCTAGCAGGCTACACTCTCTATGACCACAAATATAATGAAGACATCCGACAAGAACTAAATATTGCAGCCATTACAGAGACAATCCACAAGTATCGGAGCAACTGGCATGAGCATGTTCTACGGATGCCAAATGATAGACTACCAGGAGATTATTAAATTACAGACCCCTTGGATACAGAGATCGTGGACGCCGGAAAAAGCGATGGAGAGACTAACTTTTCACCTGAGACGGAACAGACCAAATGGCCTAAACCCTGATAGCTACTGATGATGATGATGATGACGACATTTATATAGTTTTTTTCCACTCTTCGGAAGGTTCAGTTAATCCACCGTAAGACAAATCCCTACCCAAGTGTTTATAACAAAATAATTTTCTTGTATGTAAGAACCAAACCAGAACGTTTATTACCAATAAGAAATCTGAGTGCAAGGAGTAAGCAGGAAATAATTAAAAAATATGCAGCTGAGAGAAGTAAGCTTCTTTTTCAGTATTTTATTGTTTGACTGCAAAGTTTTAACACTGTATTCTAAAATATTTACCTTTCTTTTCAGTAAATCAATTTGTTTTCCGCGTTCATCACACTTCAGACAATGTACTTCAGACACTACAGACGCTTCTTCAGATCCCTGTGTAATATTTATATATTCAGAGCTGCCAGTACTAGGTTCTAATCTTGGCTTCTTTGGACCCAGTGTCTGAAGGTGATTAAGAGCAGCTTTTCGAATATTTCTCTTCTGATATCTATCTTCTCGGTTTGAGTCACTTGCAGCCTTGGAACTTGGAATATTTAGAAATGGGAGCACATTTTTCTTTAATATCTTCCTTTCTTTTAACCCCAAAAGCCTGTTCTTCATATCATCTTCACAATCGGTCACACTTTCGAAATGATCACTACAGATACGTGCACACTTAATATTCACTTGGTCCTGCCTATGACACTTGCTTTCCCACTCTTTAGCTAAAAGCACATCTTTCGGAAAACAGTGATAAATTACTTCGTGAGTGTGACGAGAGTCATTCGAACAGTTCGCTACAGCACAATTCACCATTTTTAAACTCAAAATACTATCATTAATAATGTAATACTGTACCTTTATAATTATTCTATACATAAAGAACTGTAATATACGCTAATTACACAACCAAATAGGCCTATATTACGAAAGGGTGCATGTGAACTTGAATTACATTTCTCAACACTCGTAACTCTGCAACACTCACCGAGACCAACTGTACCGCAGTGACGTCAGAAAGTGGTGGGGTGGCTAGAGGGAGAGACTCAAGGCGGCAAGCTGAACAACAAAGCATTGAGCCAGCCCTTCTTTCTATAGCCCTGTAACGCAACGCTATGAAAGAGGTAAACTTTTTTTTTTTAATTATAAATCAATAATATTATTCATTGCACTTTATATAGGCTACTATTCATGGTTTGAAACTTTCGTGGATATTTGAAAGTTAAAGTCGGGTTTATGTAAAACAAAGAGGAAGTAGTTTTATGTAGTTGGCCCCTGAAATTCACTTCTGTTCATTGTTTACTAGACAGGGCAACACCCAAGTTGTCAGTTTTGTACAAATATATTTGAAACTGAAAGTAGGTACTCCAAACTACATTATTTTTAACATAAAAAATTAATCGGCCACCGGCAGCTTTCAACAATAATGATAGTATGACTTTACAAGAACTGACATTCTTCAAAAGTATGTGATACTGAACTTGTAAAATGTACATGTGACAACACAGACCACGTGGGTGGGTGCAGTGTTCTCGCTTTCCTCAGATTATTTCCCATTCCCATTTCCGTAAAACGGTTCCGGTTACGAGTTAGTAGCTAGTCTCTTCCAACACGTGTGATGCTGTAGTGTGCTCGAAAAACGCTACGAGGTTGTGAATTTCCTTGTAATTGTTAATTTGCGCAATTATTCAACAATGAATGGAAGTGAAAACATTATATATTTTGGACAATTTAGGAAACTCAGTTTACAAGAACAGATTATTGCTATACAAAAGGGAGGAAGGCCAACCCCAACACTACCTGGTCTTATATGTATGCATGTAGGCTAATTTGTAGCATGTTTCATTGAAGAAGGTGTCATTTAGCACTGTTAATTTCTTTCCTCCTCTTAAGAAATATGCAGGGGCCGCCACTGATTACCATAGTCAAAAATAATATTTCGTATTAATAATGATGGCGGCCGGGTAGCTCAGTTGGTAGAGCAGCTGGCTACCGACTGGAAGGTCCGGGGTTCGATCCCAGGTGGTGACAGGATTTTTTCTCGTTGCCAAACTTTCAGAACGGCCCCGAGGTTCACTCAGCCTCCTATAAAATTGAGTACTGGGTCTTTCCCGGGGGTAAAAGGCGGTCAGAGCGTGGTGCCGACCACACCACCTCATTCTAGTGCCGAGGTCATGGAAAGCATGGGGCTCTACCTCCATGCCCCCCAAGTGCCTTCATGGCATGTTACGGGGATACCTTTACCTTTTTTTTTATTAATAATATTGTTGTCAAAAATGGACATGAAATTACGAATGAAACTGCATAAAAGACGAGAAAACACGAACCCGCAATAACTATTTCCATCAATGGTTTCCCACCAGATATGTTGTTGTTGTTTTCTAATGCCAGGATTTGACAATAAAGTCATTTGACCTCTTGCACTCCAATATTTTTCAAAGATATTGTCATGGTTAGCCACTGACGCACAGATTTTGAGATGTTCTGAATCCATTTCTTGATTTGAGTTGCAAAACGGTATTTGTCGAATACAGGGAGGGGGAGAGCCATTAATCCTTTCCATTGAAGGCTTTAAGGAACCAACCTGGACAAATACCCAATGTCCCATCCCTACCTTCCCGTGGTGCAGCTGTTAGTAAGCATAATTTTACAAATATATTATTTTAATGTACCGAAGTACATTTGATATTTCCATGCAGATATTCTGCGCCATCATACGATGAAAGAGTAATGGAACGGAGAAAAATTCTCTCCGGCGCCGGGATTTGAACCCGGGTTTTCAGCTCTTCGTGCTGATGCTTTATCCACTAAGCCACACCGGATACCCACTCCGGCTCTTATTCCGTCGGATCCCGGCCAACTAGTCACTCATAACGAGTGCACCTCAGCACATGTGTGGACTTCAGTCCTACGTTCATAGACATCTATGACGTAGTGCAGAGGGCAGCCACTAGAGGGAGCCCAAGAGTTGGAACTTAAACTGAGACGATTCTGTCCGACGCCGGGGTGGGTATCCGGTGTGGCTTAGTGGATAAAGCATCAGCACGTAGAGCTGAAAACCCGGGTTCAAATCCTGGCGCCGGAGAGAATTTTTCTCCGTTCCATTACTCTTTCATCGTATGATGACGCAGAATATCTGCATGGAAATAGCATATGTACTTCGGTACATTAAAATAATATATACGATATGCATAAATCACTTCGTGATTTAAGACAGCGCTTATTCCGTCGGATCCTGGCCAACTAGTCACTCATAACGAGTGCACCTCAGCACATGTATGGACTTCGGTCCTACGTTCATAGACATCTATGACATAGTGCAGAGAGCGGCCACTAGAGGGAGCCCAAGAGATGGAACTTAAACTGAGACGATTCTGTGCGACGCCGGGGTGGGTATCCGGTGTGGCTTAGTGGATAAAGCATCAGCACGTAGAGCTGAAAACTCGGGTTCAAATCCCGGCGCCGGAGAGAATTTTTCTCCGTTCCATTACTCTTTCATCATATAATTTTACAAACTGAACTAAAGGGAGGGGCTACTCATCAATTAGCATTGGCCAGCTTGATGAGTTAATGACCGAATTTGGTATAATTTTCCTCTATTCAATACCTAATTCCCTCTTTACCCTTTCCTATCCAGTCCTCTGACTGAACTCTTACTTTCTTCGACCCCGACGGCATTAGAGCATTCGAGGCCTAGGGGTTCATTTCCCTTTCCTTCCTCCTCTTCCTACTTTTCTGTTCCTAGTGCTGACCTGCTATGGCACTAAAATCGTCCTCCAGTGGCTTTAGGAGGGAAAACTGGTGATCAACAAGATCTCCCAGCTAGGTCCAATGGACCCGTCGACCAACAGCAGGTGTGGTCTTCCAGACATTCTGGGGGTTGTGTGTGAATGAAGTAGCCACCAAAACATTAAAATATGGTGTTCACTTAAATCGGCTACAACTTGCCATTTTCATTCCCACCAGATATAAATATAATTTAAATTTGTTCAAGTCTAAATGTTTGCACGCGAATATAATATGCACCCCTGTTTTCAGGACGACATTTTGTAAAAAAAAAAAATGCGTATTATAATTGTGTAAATACAGTAATACAAAGGAGACTCTTAATTGAGTTTGTGATCAAGCAAGAACCCAACTTGTAATTCCTGGTCATGTATGGCCATGTTCATAGTACCTACTTTAAAAAGGTAGTATGTTCATAATTGTATTACAATCTGTATACTTTCTCTGCCTTCATCATTCTTACTCATTAGCTTGTCTTTACGTAATTAGCATCATCTCACAAATTCCCTCACCTCTTGTCAGACTAACAGAGTCCTATGAAGGTCTTGATTGATCATATTTGAAAACAATAGAAACAACTACAACCTCTGTAAATCAAATATCAGCAAAATCTTCGGTCTCATTTCACCAAATATCTCATTATCACCATTCCATTGACTTTAAGTAACCTAGTAGTCGATAGGACAAAAATTAATGTATTGTTAGTAATTTAAGAGCTGCAATGAGAAACAGAGTAAGTCAACTTTGTAAGTGCCAATTACCCTAACAGTAAAGATACGTTATTGTGACTGTAGCAGTGGCGGCTCCTGCATATTTCTTAAGAGGAGGAAAGAAGTTAACAGTGCAAAATGCCACCTTCTTGAGAGAAACATGCTACAAATTAGCCTACATGCATAACATGTAAGACCAGGTAGTGTTAGGGTTGGCCTTCCTCCCTTTTGTATAGCAATAATCTGTTTTTGTAAACTAAGTTTCCTAAATTGTCCAAAATATAATATGTTTTCACTCCTATTCATTGTTGAATAATTGCACAAGTTAACAATTACAAGGAAATTCACAACCTCGCAGCATTTTTCACGCACACTACAGCATCACACGCGTTGGAAGAGACTAGCTACTAACACGTAACCAGAACCGTTTTATGGAAAAGGGAATGAGAGATAATCTTTTAGGAAAGCGAGAACACTGCACCCACCCACGTGGTCTGTGTTGCCGCATGTACATTTTACAAGTTCAGTATCACATGCTTTTGAAGAATGTCAGTTCTTGTAAAGTCATACTACCTTTATTGTTCAAAGCTGCCGGTGGCCGATTAATTTTTTTATGTTAAAAATAATGTAGTTTGCAGTACTTTCAATTTCAAATATATTTGTACAAAACTGACAACTTGGCTGTTGTTCTGTCTAGTAGACAATGAATGGAAGTGAATTTCAGAGGCCAAAAAGATCTGCTGTACTAATGTAGAATTACTTCCTCTTTGTTTTATATAAATCCAACTTCAACTCTCAGTTATCCTCGAAAGTTTCAAATCATGAATAGTAGCTTATATAAAGTGCAATGAATAATATATTTTGACATATAATTTTGAAAAAGTTTATATGGTATCTTTCATAGCTTTGCGTTAAAACTGTTTTTATTGTGTCTCTACCAAGATGTGTTATAGTCTGGTTGAATGCAGCATCGTTAGATGGCAGCGGTAGCGAGCTTGCTGCAAGACCAGTCGGTTCCTATTTCCCGCCCGTGTGCTGATTCAGAGGAGGATCTCCTCCCTATCCGTTCATTTACTTGCTTTAAAACTCTGCTTCTTTCTCTGGCCGCTAGCGCGCTGTTGTCTATGTGTGTTAACTGCAGTAAAGGAGGAATGGATTGACTTTCCTCCACACAAACAATCTCGCATCCTTCTCACAGTTTTCTAGTAGCACATAAGTGCATGTCGTTTAAAACTCGATGAACCGAGGTTTTCTTATAGCTGTGAACTTAAAAATTATCGAATCTTCCTCGAATTTCAAGGCATATATTTCATTTGGTATTTACGTTCAAAAGAAGAAAAATGTGAGGAGGACGTTCCTCCATTCCCTCCCCCGAGGAACCGCCACTGGACTGTAGCTTCATACAGTTCATTTAATGTAGATTTCCATAAAACGATTATTTAATAGATACTTGGCAAATATGAGGCAAATGATACAGGCCTACAGTTGACATGTGCGTCTTATTTTCTGTTTAGGCTGGTCGGTATCTATCTCACTTCCAACGCCGTGTGTTTGCCATTGCCTTCACCGACTCTGTGCATAATGTGAGAATACAGAAGGTCAAGTCTGAAGTCATGGAGTACTTACGCAAGGTAGGTGTATGTTTTATTTTTATATAGAGTTCTTGAATAGTAGAAATAATTTGAATTGTTTTATCTTCGTTAATTTTTATATGCCATGTATTGTGGGTCCCTATCATCACAGCATGACGCGTCCTCAGGTTGTGGATAGAGAAGACGGCCTCCAGATATGAAGGGTAGCTGCGAATATATTGGACAGCCGATAAGGGATTGTCCTCCAGCTTGGGGGTTGGGCGAACGGCTAACAACCCATCACTGTAAAAAAACAGCTTGTTACAAATCCATACAATAAGCCTCGGAATGGGTGACACTCAGGAGGAAATTAAACTCAGAATAAATATGGGAAATGCTTGTTATTATTCGGTTGAGAAGCTTTTGTCATCTAGTCTGCTGTCAACAAATCTGAAAGTTAGAATTTATAACACAGTTATATTACCGGTTACTCTGTATGGTTGTGAAACTTGGACTCTCACTTTTAGAGAGGAACAGAGATTAAGGGTCTTTGAGAATAAGGTGCTTAGGTAAATATTTGGGGTTAAGAGGGATGAAGTTACAGGAGAATGGAGAAAGATACACAACATAGAACTGCACGCATTGTATTCTTCACCTGACATAATTAGGAACATAAAATCCAGACGTTTGAGATGGGCAGGGCATGTAGCACATATGGGCGAATCCAGAAATGCATAAAGAGTGTTAGTTGGGAGACCGGAGGGAAAAAGACCTTTGGGGAGGCTGAGACGTAGATGGGAGGTTAATATTAAAATGAATTTGAGGGAGGTGGGATATGATGATAGAGACTGGATTAATCTTGCACAGGCTAGGGACCGATGGTAGGCTTTTGTGTGGGTGGCAATGAACCTGCGGGTTCCTTAAAAGCCATTTGTAATTAAGTAATTTTTATATGAGAAAATGTTGTAGTGCTCCAAAAAAATCGATTTTGAAATTTTTGCAGAAGTATATCCCTGATCCTGAAAAAGTCGTTTTCAGCATGTCGTCTATTTATCTGTCGTCTTTCTCTCTGTCTAAGCAAGTTTTCATAAACTAATGGACGAATTTTGTTCAACCATAAGCCATTTCATCTGGGAAAAATGCATATAAAATATAACAATTTAGTAAAAAAGAAAAACCTATTTATTTGAAATCAAAAACACGAAATGGTAATGAAGTCAAAAGCGATCAATATATGGATGGCTCAGAAGCCAACCAGTGTAAGTCATCAAATGGAGGAAAAGAGAAAATGAGAGTTTTATTAGATTATTTATTCCAAAATCCCATGATTTAAAAAAGTCCACACCTGTGGAGTAATGGTTAGCATGTCTGGCTGCGAAACCAGGTGACCCAGGTTCGATTCCTGGTCGGAGCAAGTTACCTGATTGAGGTTTTTCCGGGGTTTTCCCTCAACCCAATACGAGCAAATGCTGGGTAACTATCGGTGCTGGACCCCGGACTCATTTCACCGGCATTTATCACCTTCATCTCATTCAGATGCTAAATAACCTAAGAAGTTGATAAAGCATGGTAAAATAACCTACTAAAATAAAAAAAAAGATTTAAAAATTAATCAGTTATACATGTGTGACAATAACTGAAGTGGTAGCTTAATAAGTGTCAGGTAATAAAATAATAAATGTAACTATTAGAGATAAAAACATAAAAAATCACTGACTTCTTTTTTTGTCCACTGAACTTCTTTCAAACATCTTTCTGGCAAATCTAATTCTAATAATCACAATAGTCATCATCACTGTGTGTTAGGTCTCTGCAGAAGTATTGTAGTGCTATCGACTCTTGAATGGTCATTTGCAGAATTATTTGAATTAAAAACAATTCACATCAACAGAATGAGCAACAACAGATTTCCAAAAGAAATTTTAAATTATCGACCGAGGGGGAAAAGATTCATTGACAGACCTCAAAAGAGATGGACAGAAAACAAGACTGTAACAGGCTACTCGACCTAACACTTGTCAGGATGATGATGATGAAAAACAATTTAACGTAATGATGTGATATCCCACTTGCTATTTCAGTTTTTCTCTTTGTTAGTGTATTGCATCTCTTCTTGTTCTTAGTTTCGTTTTATTAATTAATTCCATATGACGCTATAACTAAAGTTAATGATGACTTGAATTCAATATCCATATGGTCGAAAACTCACGGACTTAATTTAAATGCAAGTAAATCGCAAGCAATCTTAATAGAACATCAAAGATCAAAGTGTGACAAACAAAATTTGCCACCGATAATTGTAAATAATACTACTATTCCATACAGCTCGACTGTGAAGAACCTTGGTATTTATATGGATTGTCACCTGGAATGGAATGAACAAGTGAATCACATTTCCAAAAAAATATTTTCTATTATTCACTCATTAAAGCGACTGAAGCACTTTCTTCCCAATAAATTAAAATTAATCCTTGTGCAAACACTCGTGATGCGATGTTATATTAAGTAACCTAAATGCAAATTTGAGCAGCAGGCTACAACGTGTGCATAATGCGTGCGTCTATTATATTTGTAATATTCCTAAGCATGATCATGTTTCCCCGTCTTTCCAAACTCTGTCTTGGCTAAGACTAAGCGATCGACGAGCCCTGCATTCTCTTGTTCTCTTATTTAAAATTCTGTGCACAGCTACCCCAATCTATTTAGCTTCTCGTTTTCAAAATTTATCTGCATATCATCAGTTAAATACAAGATCTCATCATAACAATTTACTCATTATACCCTACCATAAGACATCTTTATATTCTTCATCCTATACAGTTTCAGTTGCTAGAAATTGGAACTCGCTTCCGAGTGATGTAAGGGGTTGTTGGACAATAACTTAATTTAGGTCAGAATTACATAAATTCTTACTTAACAGATTAATTGCTGATTAATATTTGTTACTTATAATGAAACTAACATCTGTCCATTCCTATTATTATCATTAACTTCTCTAAATAGATTTACAAAACCTCTAATGGCAATTACATTAATTTTCTCATTATAGAAATATATTTTAGATTTATATATATATTTTTTTCTCCCTGTAACATAGTCCTAGTAAGCTTATATTAAATTAATTTTCATCATTTCACTAGCTATCTCAAATCTTAAATTAATTATAATTGATTTAATTAAATTAGCTCATAAATTAAGTTACTACTTTACCTTATAGGTTTAAATAAATATGTAGTCTACTAGTCTTTAAAATTTAACTGAAGAATATAGCTGGAGAACCTTTTAAGTGTAGTGTAAATATTTGTAATTTAAATATGTATTGTAGCATCCTATTAAAAATTGCATTTGATCTTTCTGCAACTAGAGAAAAAAGTAAGAGAATTGAAGCCTGATAGTCCTTCCCCTATAAAAAGAGACATTGGTGGTTGCATATCCTGTTTATTGCGTACAATACCTAGTTACAATACTTATGGTTAAAGAGGCAATATCCACCTTCGACAAAGATCCTTCTTTTTTTTATTCGTGCACCTCGTTCTTAAAGTTCTAATTTAGGTTCATGAACATTCAATTTACTCATATCTATATTCTGGATACTGAAGATTTCCCCAGCCATCTCTTAAGGGGAATCGCTTAGTATTATAGAAGTTTACGCTATTATTTATTGTAAATTAAATTAGATTATGAGGTAAGAAAATACTGAATTATATACTAGGTTATACAAAATAATATAAATATAATTTTGACACGCACAGAAAACCGACAAGCGGGATAACGTAATGAACTGTAGCATATGATATAATGTAGCCCTGTGCCGCATGGAATCCTCCTGTCATCTAACGGTAAAACTTTGCATAAGATATTCCTATTGCTTCACTTTCACATAACAAATGCTTAACATGCAAGATATTTGACTTTCATAGTGATTGTGTTCTGAAGAAAAGTTTACCAGCCTTTCCTTCCATTGTTGTTTAGACAATTGTCCGAAGACAGGTTAGAACACTTAACGACTGTTAAACCTTCAACAGTTTGTTAAATACAGTTTTTCCATTTGTTCAACACCAGTTTGGCTTAACAGATTCTTAACCGTTTGTTAACTTTAAATGTAGGATTTCAGGCCGTTAACTCATTTAACAATCAGTTAAACATGACACCAATAAGACATCACTCATGAGGCAACTAAGTCAGGAGATAATGGGAGAGGATGGCCAGTTTCTTTCTGCCTCCATTGCATGCATTGCAGACTAATAAAACATATTACACTAATCAGATTTCAGATGTATACAAACAATGATTGTTCTTCCTCTGACACATATCTCTCCCTTCCATTATTGGTTGGTATTTTTATGTGTAGGTAGGTACACATGTCAGAAATGCATATAGAGTGTTAGTTGGGAGGCCAGAGGGAAAAAGACGTTTGGGGAGGCCGAGATGTATATGGGAGGATAGGCCTAATATAAAAATAGATTTGGGAGAAGTGAGATATGATGGTAGAGACTGGATTAATCTTGCTCAGGATAGGGACCGATGATGGGCTTACATGTGAGAGTGGTAAGTATTCACTTGTCATAGTAATAATAAGTTTGTTTGCATGCTTGTTTGAAACATTTGTTTTAGTTTAATGTAAATTTAGTCGGGTTGGAACAGTGTTGCATCAGTTTCTGTTTGTTTTTAATGATGCTGAAAATTTTCATCTAAAACAGATAAAACAGTGTTTCAACGTGATTATAGTAAATTTACATTCAGTTACAAAAAAAACACTGTTAAAATGACTTTTTTACATAAGAAAGTCACGTTTCTTCTCTAAAGTTATAATATCTATATTTTCGAGACACCACAATATTCCTTGACTTAAAAGTGATTTACAGTTTTGGTTTTACATCGTGTGTTTTCACATAAGAAAAATTTTCTTATAAGTGCTTAGCAGTTCCATCTGCCTTTAAACATTTACAACAGGAGAGGTCCACCTCTTTTCCAGTCTTGTGATTTTTTAATTATACAGTGTACTGCTCATTTTAGGTGTTTTCCGTAATTCATTGAAAAAACTCCTTTTTTAGTTGTGTAATGAGAACATACAAATATGAGTACGTGAAACTTTAACGAGAGAAGTACATCATTGGGCTGCAAAAATTTAGTGAAATTCATTTTTTTTCATATCTCAGCTACTATACAAGCTAAATGAACGAAACGTTTTATGCCTAATATACCTACATACAGTTCCCCAAAAAAAGAATGAGACCTACTTAGATATAACAGCGGAGCAAGTCCTGCAATCGTCAAGCGATAGGGCATGAAAGTCGAGGAATTTTATGGACAGGAAAACATCGATCATGCGGGAATGAGTATTTAAGAGAGTTGTTAATTAATTATAAAAAATGAATCTGACGCAACGTTAATACAAATTAATTTTATTTCCTAGAATATATCTATAAAATACAATAATAAATAAATGACCGCTAAACTGGAGAATTTGCTACGGTAGCTTTGAACCATGCCGTTACGGTTACGACCAAATTTAACTAAATACTCAATGTCGCCAACATAAGGACATGACGTTGATCTGCGGCGTCTTTAGGAGAATTTTTTTCCTTCTACCTTCTTCGTTCTGAAATTACTGCGAGATAGCAGCACCGTTAGCAACGAGATGTATTTGCGTAAATATTGCGAGTAGATTACGTTTCTTAGATGAGAGGCTCGCTACAGGAACAGTTTTGCTGTGGCGCATGCGCGAACCTCTCATGCAGTTTCAGCGTGATCCTTACTTCAATTTATTTTCGTGTGTACATTCCAGATCAAATCAAGAATATGCCTTCTTGCTCCTGTTACACATCTTGCATATACGAAGGTTAGGTTTGGTTAGTTTAGGTTTTTATTAACCAAGTCCGCGCATCCGCAGACAGCCAAATCATCATGTCGGTTGTGGCCCTTATGATAGTTTTTGTTTCGTAATATTCATAAATAATAATATGATGAAAGAGGTGAATAATTTCATGGCCGCTAAAAGTTTTCTTCGTAAAAGACGAGGTATTTTCTCCAGACCACAAATAAAACGACAACGCGATCATAATTACGTTCTTAATGCTTTGGCGAACATTAACCGGAAATTTACTTTCCTTCATTTTAATATTATTCCCTAAAACACAACTTTTTCCCCCCCTTTATTTCGGTGTGATATCCTACTTTATGATATTACTACATCTGCATTTTCTTTTGGTGCATTCAAAACACCGCCGTTGTACTGCACAAACCTTGCACTTGACTAATGGAGTGAATTATTTAAGAATATACTACCACAATTTCGATTGTCTTTTGTTTGACACGACTCGGTGACTATTAATGGCCAGCGAGCAACGTCGACTGCCAACGTTGGTGTACTGTGCGTATTATCCAAAGTCCTATTCATAGACAATATTTCTGAGACTTTGACTTTGGCTTTGACTTCGGTAAGTCGATATTTGACGATCTTGTTCTAATGTTGGCAATCAAAATCAGCGCCTTCTAAACGAACTAAATTAATAGATAGTTGAAATAGAGTAGGCATTGCAACAATCAAAGCCATCTTTCGGGTCACAAATCAATTGAAACAATTGAACATCGGTACATGTTAAGCAATTGTTAATAGTTCTTGCAGCTTTACATAAGAATAATAATATTATTCGAGGGCTTATTGTGAAACTAACGCAAGTACAAAAATTGACATTTTTAGATCTTTACACCAATCGATAATAATTTGTTCTTCTACCTGGCCACAAAAAATCGTAACTCAGTTTTCTATATAACACAATTCATAACTACAAAACATGGTGGTACAGTTTATCTGAAATAGTATTGACTGTTAAGAATTTTGTTGTGAATAAAACATCTATTGTAGTTACGTTAGTTTAACATTAAGCCCTGAAATTATTTCATTGTAAAATAATTTTGTTGTGAAGATATGGAAGATAAGATTCCACCAATGACAGACTATGAAAGAGACATTCTCTGTATGTGTGCAGAAATTACTTACAAATTATCTGAAATCAATATGCAGAAAACATTATTATGACGACTGCATTTCCAACTGTATAACCTATCCTCTATAGAATTAAATAGTAAAAATTAATATTAAGCTATTAATCCTTACCTATAGAGTAAAATCGCGATGACATAAATTGTATTATTTATTGGTGGAACAGATAATCAATCCTCTCTGATTATTCATCAGTGAAAGTTGAAACATGACGAGGATATTTAATACCGTTTGTTTATCAAATCTTTACCTTGATTTTAATTTATAACCTACTAGCCGTACCTGTGTGCTCTGCTGCACCCGTTAGAAATACATATAAAGTAATTATATAATTAAAATAGGACATTTGATCCAGGGAACATTCGTGTTTGATAGAAGGATAAATTGTTTATTATGTTACTTAATTTAAATTGTATTAAAAAATTAAAATGCGATCATTTTGATCCAGAGACCACTCATTTGGTCATAAAAATTATTTTAGGAAATACAGGAAACGAATGCCTATCAAGTTTTCTGTGCATAAGAAATATTCTCTGTAGGCTACCGTATGTTTCATAGCTTTCGATTGTTGTCCAAGGCCCCTTATAGACGAAGTCATTTGTTTTTTATTTCATTACATCGCCTTAGATGGCGTTGTTATTGTAATTTTGAAACTCATTTATCTCATTAAATATATCAGTCCTATCAAAATTTTGTATGGAATAAAACTTATCGGAAATTATTTTTAAAGAAACTTTTGTTATGTAATATTTTTCATGAAAATTAATAATAAGGGAGATATTTCGATTTATTTAATTCAAGCCCCCTTATAATCCCCCATTTAAATAAAATATTTTGAATGCCATATAGCCTAAATTCTAATTTACAACGAACTTAATTTATATTCCAATTTTCATATAAATCGGTTCAGCCATTATCGCGTGAAAAGGTAACAAACATCCAGACAGACAGACAGACATATAAACAAAAATTACCAGAAAAATTTCGGCTACAGATTTATTATTAGTATAGATAATAATTCGCTAAGGAACACGAGCAGCTTTAATAATCTCTTAGATGTCTTCAATATTCTCGACAAATTCAACAATTTCCCAAATATCAGTCATTTTCCTGTTGTTCACGAACCAAAGTCAAAGTCTAGATTTTCGGCGATCTCGAAGTAAAGTCACGATTGAAGTTTACTTTCCTCAAAGTGTCGACTGTGAATAGGAAAATGGTGACTTTGTACTTTCCAAAGTCTCGTCTATGAATACGACCCTAAATGACTAAATTAATAACTAAATAAATAAGTAGATGAATAAATAAATAGATACCAGTACATAGATAGATAAATAAGCAAGAAAGCCAATCAAACAAATAAATAAATATTATCTTAACTCTACAATAATATCCTTAATATTTACGCCCTTTTCTAGGCGTTGAATAATATTTAGTCTACTTTGTCAAAAATATCAGACGTGAACGTTTTGTGACATGATGACTTAACAGTATGCGGGGGCTTGGTTTCTCGTCACAACAGACCACGTTGTACTATTTTTTGCTTTCTTTAGACTCAAACGCATTCTACTAAATCGGAGGAGCAATGTATATGGTATTTATTTCCGTGTAAGATAACTTCATTTCAAACATACTGTAGTCTGCAAACCCGCATAGTCCTTCACAACCCATCATCTCCACTCCACTTAACCGTTCTTTCTCCCTCATAGTAAGTGTCCAACATTGAGCACTATGTGTTAATATGCTATTCAATATCTGTAGTTTGGATGATCATTCTCTTAGTATCCCTCCAGATACTCTGACTCTGTAACACGCTCTTTAGCTGTCTTATAACTAGAGCCCGGATGTTTAGGCATTTATTTTGGTTAAAATAGACAGACATATAGACACTAAAAATAGTAAAAACAGGCAGTGAAATAGGCATTTATTATTCATGGAAACAGACCAGAAAAAAATAGACAAATACTTAATAAACTATCCCTTTCGGTATTCACTTTCCTTGGTTGCTTTTTTTTTTTTTTTTTTTTTTAGTTGTCAACTATCATAGTGAGCCGCCTGTCAGAGAGAACGTTTTTCGTGGTGAAAAAAGATCTTTCTACTTCTACTGAAGTGATTGGAGCAAACTTAAAACAACTTATTTCAAAAGGACTGTGTATTGTCTCAAAAAGAGAGGTGTCAGAAGGGATTAGAGACTTCAAAGTACGCGTGATTTGTGCGTGCAAGCGACAACAGTTGAACATCTTTGTTAAGTGACGTAAAAGATGGAATCGATAGGAGAGAAAAAATTTACGACTTCTTGTAAACATAAATGTATTGCTGGAGAATAAGATTCTCAGCAAATATTTGTGTGAGGTGAATAAATATTTTTAATTTGTACAACCGTTCTTTTGTTGTTTTTTATATAATTTATGTGCGGTTTATTTTAAATGCATTAAAAATGTAGAAAATATACAATAACAACGTAAAAGGACTAAAAAAAGGGATTTAACCTTAAAATAGGCAAGGGGAGCTAAAAAAGGCAAAATAAAAATTGGGCCTATCGTCCCCAAATGTGTGGAAACGTGTTTATCTCTAATAGGTCTTTCATACATACACTCAATTTAAAAATAGTAATATGCGTTACAAGAGCGGTACGTTGAAGTTTTCATGTTCGAGGAAAAGTTTGAAAAAGCGAAACGTAGTTGAGCTTTTTTTAATTTCCGAGAATTGAAGGAAAACATACCGCTCGTGTATCGTACATTATTTTGTGCGAAGATCGTTTATTACATACCTGAAAGAGGAATTTCTAATTAGTTGCAATGAAATCTCCATCTTGGTTTCTGTTCAATGACGGCAAATTTGCAAAACAAAAATATCTATCTTCAACATTGTTGCCTTAAAATGTTTTCTGTGTTTACTATACTCCAGCAGGCCGTGATATACGTCTGTCTTTTTTTTTCCCCCCAGTCTATGATGAGTCTGGAATCTTGTTGATTTTTTCACGGCTTCCTTAATGTTACTTGCATCACGAATGCAGTAACTTTAGTGGAGTTGTAGAGTTTACTTAATTTTTGCAAATATTTAAAAACAATAATTAACAGTGCAATTTAGGTGAAATTGCAGTGGTAAGTTTCCAATTTATAATTATTACTATATTGAACGTCTCTAAAAATAATATGTTAAAAGCCTAAAGCAGTAAAATCAATATGTCACTTAAGCGGTAAGAAGAGGGAAATTGTTATGTGTGTTACGTTGGGAATACTGAATGTGGAATTTTAGACTTCCCGCGGATTGGTTTTGTGCGGAAACCAAGCAAATACGCACGATCTCGCACAAAAGCAATTTGCCTAACATCCGGGCTCTACTTATAACGCTACTGTCCATATCTTTCTCAGTGAATTCCTTTTTAAAATTTTAACTATTCATACTGCTACATTAGAAGAGTCCAGTTAAGTTTTCAGCGACGAGGTTGCTCAATTTTAGACACGTTTTGTCGAATAGGAAATGATTTTGAAGGGAGAGATCATTGCGTATTTGAATGAAAGTGTCGTATCGAAATATGAATTCTGTAGTGAGATACGAATTAGGAAAGACCTCCCGCTCGCTGGGTCACTAGATTGACAGTTGTGCTGAGAGTGGAGCCCCCCGCAGGGCTCGAAGTGTTGATTAGCCAGATCCCCCGGGGCCACCTGGGGCGAGTGCTTGAGCCGAGGCACTCGAGTTTCTTCCAGCCGAATGGAAGCGAGAGATCCGGGTGTAAGTGGAAACTGCCTCCTTCCCTGGACTGTTGAATGAATTTCATATTCCCCAGCCACTCCCATGGGAAATAAATGCAATAAATATCTGCTTATTCGTATTTTTACTGTCTTACTAGCGTAGTGCATATACGCTACCTACAAGGCTCGTCGTGATTTCGAACCCCTGTAGGGCAGCTGTTCCCAACCTGTCGCGGACCCCCAGGGGGGCCGCGGAGCCAAGGCGTGTTTTCAAACGGTATTTTAACTAAACTGAACTTCATCACGTTCTCTGATTTCTATCAGCTTTCTGGAATATTTTTTTGTTTATCTCAGACTTTTCAGACACACAGTTTAACATGAATAAGTTCACCTGGAGGATTTCTCTTTGCATGCAAATCTTGCATACCTATCCGATATTTTATTTTATTTTATTTATTATCAGTAGCGGCCCGCGGTTACAAAGGTTGGCAGTTCTGCGTGAAAAATAGTGTATTTAGCAAACGCATGCTGTTTATTGCATCTAAATCGGATAACGCGTGTAATTACAGCCCCTTCTCGAAGTTGACTGTGCACCCGAAATTGTACTCCAGCCATCCCTGCGCTACACCTCTCCCACCTGGTACAACTAGTCACGTATTGGAGATGTGCCGCACAAGCTTTTCTAGTTTTTAAGTCAAATTAACTAAATTCTTCACTCGGTGTTTGTCCATGTATTTTCTCCTCTGCGTTTTCATGAGCACAGCAAAAAACCAATCGTTTCCATTACACATTTCGGTATTAAAATGACTAGTAGGCTACATGATTTCCTCGACTTTTTCCAGGAATTTCAATATTAAAATTTGTGTAGGATGTCCTAATTTCTTAAGTTAACATGCAATTTCTCTTTTAATTTCGGAAAGGGTTGGTCGATTAGGTTTTCATTTCATTCATTTTTAATATAAAATATTTCCTTAGACACACTGACTAATCACACCACCCACAGTACTATAACACACTGGAACTGTAATGATATAGCCTACAGCAGTCCAGAAGCCTGTGTGTTCTAACGCAGGTCATAAAGAGATGAGGGTGTTGGCGGTTCTTTTGTATATTCGGAGAGAGCTGCTTCGGTTGCAGCTCTAATGCAGTCTTATGGGACGGTGAAGAAAACCAGTTTTGTGCTGCCGACTACCCTACGTTGAACTCCAGTAACTGGCGATCACAGATCCGAAAAGTACACTACTACTAAAATTCTCGAGCAGTTCAAGACTCCTACAGACAGTAAAATCTCGAATCGAAGGAGAATGAATTGGAAAAATAAATGAAACAATGAACTAGATTACATAAAAGCACGTTTTACATTTTTAATTTTTTCAGGCCCATTTAAATGGCGGTTCTGCAGCTCTGCAGTTCTTATTGTAGAGCCGCCCCTGTTTATTATTATTTATGTAGTGCTCGGGAAAAGTGGCACAAGTCAAAATTGTTAATTTTACAGAAAGGAAAAAATTGTGTTCACTGTAGTTTATGTCGATTTGATTTTCTTCTGTATGAATTATTGTAATGGGAGAAATACGTATGTCTCTTCTCCCAAGCGAGCAGATGTTCCATGAGTTGTCAATAAATTAATAAAAAATGTATGTGAAAACTGACGTATGCCACTTTTCCCAAGCACTGCAGATTTTAGACCTAATCTTCAGAACCCAACTTAAACTCTGTTCACAGTTCAGCTTAAGACTGAAGCAACGATAAGGAAATTAAAGTTGCGATCTCGCTGAGCAATCAATAGATAATTCAATTTATTTCCCACTGTCAGTAACGTTCTGGCTTCTACCAAACACATAATTATGAATTCTCGTTCGATATCTTTGCAAGTGTACATTAACATCTTCATTGACTGACAGTACAATTTTATTAAGGGAGTATTAGACCTATTCTTTCTATATGGTAACAATAATTTGTCCGTCAAGAAAGACGACGGGCTGTTACAATATTTCATTAATTCATTTATTCAGTGTTCTGCAAACTCAGCTTTCTCAAATCTTTCCTATTTTCTATCTTCCTCTTTGTCTCCTCATATGATCCATATGTCTTAAGGCTGGTTCACAATAAACCGGAAACGAGAATCGGAACTAAAACGAAAACGGTAAAATTGTTAAAATGTACACGTTTAAATGTGAGCATTCACAATTAACGAAAAGCTTGCCGGAGCCCGGGATCGGGAACGGAGAGTTGGCCAAGTTTCAACTTTGGCGTTCACGTTTCCGATCACAGCCCACTAGATTCGTTCTATTGCCATCTAAAAGCTATTTTGTCGTATATTTTGTAGCAAGAAGACCGTGACATAACCTATGCATTATTTTGTTCTGTGCTGTGCATCATGGAGCAAGTTTTATTTGATGAGATTCTAATATTGAGTGTTGAGGAAAATCCTCACGTTTGCGATAAGCGGCGCGCCTCGTATAAAGATGATGACGTGTCTTTCAATAGCTGCATCTTTCAACACCGATCGGAAGCGAAACATATTTTATTACTGTATTGGTTGTATTACACACTACATATTCATGATTCAATTCAATAACTATTGTTGTGTTCATTTTTGTTCTATTACAAATGTTTCTTCTCTAATTATTTTGCGTTATGGTAGACTTAAAATAGGTTGTGATAATAAAGATGCATGGGCATATTTATAGTACCGTCCTAATGAAATGTTTCAGTTGAAATTTCAAAGTTGGTTAACCTGTGTTTATGTTGGCTACCTTGTACTCATGAGAGAACGCCATTGGTCAATTATACACAAATAACATCAGAATGCGTAATATCGACTTCACATGTCGAAATGCATAGTCGTCTACGTTCTCGGTTTATTGTGAATAAAAATTTTCATATTCACGTCCTCTGCTTCTCGTTTTCATTCTGGTTCTCGTTCCCGGTTTATTGTGAACCAGCCTTAAATATCGTCTATCATCTGATATCTTCTGCGCCGAACTCTTCTCCCGTTCAGCATTCCTTCCAGTGCATCCTTCAGTAGGCAGTTTCTTCTCAACCAGTGACCCAGCCAACTCCATTTCCTCTTCCAGATCAGTTTCAGCGTCATTCTTTCTTCACCCAGTCTTTCCAACACAACTTCATTTTTTATTGTCTGTCCGCTTCACACGGTCCATTCTTCTCCATATCCACATTTCAAATGCTTCTATTCACTTCTCTTGACTTCGTCGTAATGTCCATGTTTCTGCCCCATACAAAGCACTTCACTAGTCTCTTCCTTAGTTCTTTTTCCACAGATCCGCAGAAGATGCTCTTTTTTTTTTCTATTAAAAGCTTCCTTTGCCATTGTTATTCGTCTTTTGACTTCTTGCTAGCAGCTCATGTTACTGCTTATACACCCCGGTCTTACTAATAAAAACTCTATATACAGACGTTTAACTCTCTTATACTTATACAATGAGTAGCTCGTTTATAAGTCGTGTGTAAATTCCTTACTAATAATCACTACATACGTCGTGTATAACAGTATAACTATGACGTAGCTGTGTAACAGTTATACTGTTATACAACTACGTCACAGTTTCGTCATTACTTCATTACGAAAGGTAATAGAATGTCTGAGGTTCTCTACTGCATCCGGTAGAGCGCTCTAGTGTGCCGTGTTAAGAATCTATAGTACAACCACAGTCTAATACTTACAGTCACGCAACTCATACGTATAAAATATGCCAACATTTGACAGCTGGCGCGACAGTAGCCCTCTAGCGGCAGGCAAGTTAAAAGTGTGCACACTACATATGATAACACATCAGAAAACGGGTTTTGCGTAATTTGTTTTATATTTTTATGCTATACAGTAAGTGTATATGATTCTTATTAATTTTAATTTAGAATCCTAGAAGAATTTCACACGCAGTTAATATACAAGTTTCAGAAGCTGATAATAAACGTAATTCTTTCTGCTCCTTACAACTGAATCATGGAACTGTTCACGTATCATGGTTTGAAATAATATAATTGTTCGTACGTGGATGGTTAATTAAATTCATTCCTGAATATATTTATGAATCATTAGAACTCTATATTTCCTGTGAGAAGAGTCAAAATTAGTAGCTTCAAAATTGTAGGGTACATTGCGTGGTGAACTCCTCTCCCTATTTCCTGAGAAATTAACTATTTTCCATACCGCAAATTGGGGTAAACTCGGCCGCTGAGGTAAACTTGAAAATAAAAAAGGGGAAGATTTAAACCTTAATATGACAAGCATTGATTTATGAAGTTCATTATTTTTCATTTCTTAAGAACCGGTATTTCCTTTATTATTTTGAGTGACAAATAGTGCTGATATTATGGTTTAAATGTTTATGGCAAGTTCACCGCATTTTACATTACATTTCCAGTTTTCACACATAATGCCTAATTTTAACTTATCCTACCTATATAATACGTAATTTACATGCACTTACTGTTAATATGACGTAGAGAACAAATAAATGAACACACAATTTTGTTGAAAAAATTGTGACTTCAATTAACTCAGAAAATGTAGGCCTAATTTTATTTTCAGAGCAGAAGTGGTGTAAGTCAAAATGGGTAATGAGGGTTAAAGTAAACATTCTTTAAAATACAGCGCAAAGTAGCAGTTAATATTGAATTTATTTAAACTATTAGTAGTCAGTGAATAGCACGAAGGATATATTAATTGCTACTTTGCGCTGTATTTTACAGAATATTTACTTTAAATCTCATTACCTAATTTTGACTTACACCACTTCTGCTCTGAACAGCTCAAATAATCACTGGGAATGTAAAATCAACACCAATAACAGTCATACAAATTATTACAGAAAAGATTGCTTTTTATATTAAATTTAAAAAAACTCTTATATTTCTTGAGAACTGAATACGTCTGCCACATGAATCTACACCAACACATCAGAAATCTATCGACACAGTCTGGATTTATTCAAGAAGTGAATATTTTGCAAAAGGATTACAATACTCCATGAATTCTTGAAAAATTAACACCATGATCCCTACTTGAATGCAATATAACGTTCAACTTTTGAAAAATATATAAAAAAAACACGAATACAAAAAGTATGGAATTACTTGCATTAAAAACTGTAGATACATTATCCAAAATCGGAATGGTTACACATTTACACATATGATTTCTACAAAAAAATAATATACTGTAACAGGTATTTACTTTGTTTTTATTTAAACTCTCCTTCCTGACATACAAATAGGTAACTGATAACTAATAGATGTTTTATAGAACACAATACGTAGGCTACCTACAACGTGGATTATTGGTTATTCCTGAGTTATGATTTTCTCTTGGTCTTTAGGGAATCTGAAGAACGACAAATTCGGAGATTTAAACTTGTTACTGCAATTTCCGTTATTGCACACATTGCGTTTATTCAGACGCATGATTAAAACGTTATTATAACATCTCGCATCCCTTTAAAGCACATGCTGGCTGAACGAGACTATGGCCAGTGCCTTGCCTGCCGCTTGGGCGCTAGTGTCGCGAATGTTGGCAGAAAAAGTGTTGAAGTTTCGTGACTGTATGTCTTAGACTGTGGTACAACTGGCTCTGATCGATTACCACACTATATTTTGGTCAAAGAGAACAAGCTACAGCAATAATATTCTACTTATTCTGTGCTCTTTGGTTTGTTCTTCTGTGGTTACAAGGCATCCATCATCATAAAATGACTGTCGATATGAACAGCTGTTAGAGGGGCGGCCATTTTTTCTCTATATACAACGCTTAAACAAGGGGTTTCGTATATTATATAACTATTGCAAAGCAATTCCCATTGCATAGTTACAGATTGCTTATACATCCATCGCTTATGCATGGTTTATTAGTAACGTTTTCTGTCTCAACGCTGCATAAGTCTCGTATAAAAACTATAGACGGTTTATTAGTAAGACCGCCCAAGTATTTGAAGCTGTCCACTTGATTTACTGCCTCGTTTAGAATTCGCAAGTTTATCTTCTTTATTTTTCTTCCTATGGCCATAATCTTCATCTTATTGTTACAATATTAGCTATTAGCATAAAATTATCTTCTGATTAGAGTTAGAAAGTGGTTGCTTGTTGAGACTGTATGTTTCTGGTCCAGGCTCTGGATATAATATCTAAATGAAGAATAAGAACAACTACTGACAAAACAAACAAACTCCGTAGATGAATAAACACTTTTTATAGTAAAAACTGACAAATAACTATACCAGAAGATTAGAGGGAAAGGAACTGGCCACCCTGCCTCATTATCTCCTGGCTTAGTTACCTCATAAGTGGTGCCCTGTTGGTATCACTTGTGAGGTTCAGATCTGTCTTCGGACAGTTGACTAAACAACAACCAGATGCAAATCAAGCTTTCAAGTATAACTCCCTCTAAAGTTGATTTGAATAATTTCGAGGGAAAAATTGTTCCGGGGCCGGGCGTCGAACCCGGGACATTTGGTTAAACGTACCAACGCTCTGCCCGGCTCCGGAATAATTTTTCTCTCGAAATTATTCAACAACCAGATGTCTTGAAGTATAATAATAATAATAATAATAATAATAATAATAATAATAATAATAATAATTTATTTAATCTGGCAGAGTTAAGGCCATACGGCCTTCTCTAACACTCAACCAGGAGTAAAACTGCGTTACAAAAAACACTGCAAATGTACAAAGTACAATACAATTTTACACACAAAACTGAATAAGATAATAATAATAAAATGTAAACAACAAGTAAGTAGAAATCAGACCTAATATATAACATACAGAAAGAAAGGAAAAGGCATAATAAAATGTGAACAGCAGGTCAAAATAAATGAGACATACAAAGTATAAAAAATAAGACAATTATTGATAAAAATAATAATAATAATGATAAAAAATAAGAATAGTAATAAATAATAATAATAATAATAATAATAATAATAATAATAATAATAGTAATAGTAATAAAATAGTGTAGTATAATGCATACAATGAATACAATATTTTTAAGTACACACAGTAAGGAAAATTATGATTATATATAGCTCAACTTATCACATTATAGATATACCATTATCGGAAAATATGAAAACAAAAATGTATTTTATTTTTTATTTTTGTGGGTTGCTTTACGACGCTTTATCAACAGCTTAGGTTATTTAGCGTCTGAATGAGATGAAGGTGATAATGCCGGTGAAACGAATCCGGGGTCCAACACCGAAAGTTTCCCAGCATTTGCTCATATTGGGTTGAGGGAAAACCCCGGAAAAAACCTCAACCAGGTAACTTACCCCGACCGGGAATCGAACCCGGGCCATCTGGTTTCGCGGCCAGACGCGCTAACCGAACAAAAATGTAAAATAAGTTAAATATCACTAGAACATAAAAAAAAAATGTGAATACGTGGAAACATGCAATACAACACTTGTCATAATAGTAAGTTAGTTTGGCAACTCGTCATAAGATAATTTTCTAACCTGGATTTGAAAGATTTCAATGTTCGGCAGCCCTTGACTTCAGGCGGCGGAGAGTTCCAGTGACGAGAGGTAGCAACAGTGAAAGATGAGGAATACAGAGATAGGCATGAAGGGAAAGACAGAAAGAACGACCACGAAAACGATAGTTGGAGGAGGGTGGTTAACTGAGCGTAATACGTAAAGTGATTTATTTTACGATGCTTTATCAACATCTGTGGTTATCTAGCGTCAAAATGATATGAAGGTGATAATGCCATTGGAATGAGTCCAGGGTTCAGCGCCGCAATTTACCCAGCATTTGCTCTTAATGAATACTTAAAGAAAGAACAACACCAACAGCTGAGACAGAATTAAAACAGAAAATTCGATCGAGATTAAATGCAAAAGAAGTCAATGAAAAAGAAAGGCTTTCCTCAAATAAAAAAAAAATATATATGTGTGAAGATGAGCGCAGAAATGTAGGCTTGAAAATCGGATAGACGGGAGGAATTACTTGGAAAATGATAGCTAGATGAGACTGGACAGGTTTTGAGTCTAACCGCTAAAGTAAGAAGAAGAAGAAGAAGAAGAAGAAGGACGAGAAAAAGGAGAAAAGCTGAGGTGATGATAATATTGAAGAAAAATGATGTTGATGTTAGAATATTATATATTTTGTTATTATTCGGTTGAGAAGTTCTATCATCCAGTCTGCTGTCAAAAAATCTGCAAGTTAGAATTTATAAAACAGTTATATTACCGGTTGTTCTTTATGGTTGTGAAACTTGGACTCTCACTTTGAGAGAGGAACATAGGTTAAGGGTGTTTGAGAATAAGTTGCTTAGGAAAATATTTGGGGCTAAGAGGGATGAAGTTACAGGAGAATGGAGAAAGTTACACAACACACAACTGCACGCATTGTATTCTTCACCTGACATAATTAGGAACATTAAATCCAGACGTTTGAGATGGGCTGGGCATGTAGCACGTATGGGCGAATCCAGAAATGCATATAGAGTGTTAGTTGGGAGGCCGGAGGGAAAAAGACCTTCAGGGAGGCCGAGACGTAGATGGGAAGATAATATTAAAATGGATTTGAGGGAGGTGGAATATGATGGTAGAGACTGGATTAATCTTGTACAGGATAGGGACCAATGGCGGGCTTATGTGAGGGCGGCAATGAATCTCCGGGTTCCTTAAAAGCCAGTAAGTAAGTGTCTGATGAACAAGACGTAGAAGAAAGAAGAAGAAGAAGAAATGACTGCTAAAAAATATGACTATGTAATGATGGAAAGAGGTTGATGAAGAAAGCGAAAGAGATGAAAACAAATGGAAGAAAGATGAAATATATGAAGATGATGATAAAGAAGTATGATTTGGTGGTGATAATGACGAAAGAGATTTGTAGTAGAGTAGAGTGTCTTAGTGAAACTTACAGCAGAGTCCGTATAGGCCAGTTTCTATCTGATGCTTTTCCAATTCATTGCGGCCTAAAGCAGGGAGATGCACTATCACTTTTACTTCTTAACTTCGCTCTAGAATATGCCATTAGGAAAGTTCAGGATAACACAAAGGGTTTGGAATTGAACGGGATCGATACATCAGCTTCTTGTGTACGCGGATGACGTGAATATGTTGGGAGAAAATCCACAAACGATTATGGAAATCGCGGAAATTCTACTTGAAGCAAGTAAAGAGATAGGGTTGGAAGTAAATCCCGAAAAGACTAAGTAGGGCCTATATGATTATGTCGCGTGATCAGAATATTGTACGAAATGGAATTATAAAAGTTGGAGATTTATCCTTCGAAGAGGTGGAAAAATTCAAATATCTTGGAGCATCAGTAACAAATATAAATGACACTCGGGAGGAAATTAAACGCAGAATAAATATGGGAAATGCCTATTATTATTCGCTTGAGAAGCTTTTGTCATCTAGTCTGCTGTCAAAAAATCTTAAAGTTAGAATTTATAAAATAGTTATATTACCGGTTGTTCTGTATGGCTGTGAAACTTGGACTCTCACTTTGAGAGAGGAACAGAGATTGAGGGTTTTTGAGAATAAGGTTCTTAGGAAAATATTTGGGGCTAAGAGGGATGAAGTTACAGGAGAATGGAGAAAGTTACACAACACAGAACTGCAGGCATTGTATTCTTCACCTGACATAATTAGGAACATTAAATCCAGACGTTTGAGATGGGCTGGGCATATAGCACGTATGGGCGAACCCAGAAATGCATATAGAGTGTTAGTTGGGAGGCCAGAGGGAAAAAGACCTTTAGGGAGGCCGAGACGTAGATGGAAGATAATACAGGGTGCGGCAAAACATCCTCCCTAATTTAAAGTTTAAATAAAAAACAGATGGATCAAAATAAGAAATCTTTATTAATATGAATGGTATTTTAACAGTGGGAATTTTTCATTTTTTGAATAACGTGTCTCTCAAGTGGTGTCCTTCACTATCAATGCATTGTTAAATGCGACTTCGGAAATTCTGCATCACTCTAACTAGCATTTCCTGAGGAATAAGACCAATTTCTTCCTGTATTGCATTTCTTAGGTCTGGCAAAGTCCTCGGCCGATGTTTGAACACCTCAGCCTTAAGATTCCCCTATAGAAAAAAAAATCGCATGGTGTAAGTTCTGGTGATCGTGCTGGCCAGGGGACGTCGCCACGTGAAGAAATTAAGCATCCGGGAAACATCTGAGCAGCGACAACGGAATTACCACTTACCAGAAACGATACCACAGCGTAAGCAAGTTCTTCACCCGTCCACGGCATGGTTGGAATTCGTTATAGATTGCAATTTGCACTAATTGAATGTCAATTCCGTGTATTCAATGTCCTATTCAATTCTTGTTGTTTTGCGCATGTCATTTAATATCGATATGGCAACGCATGTCAACCTAAATTTCCCACTGTTTAGATACAGTTCATATTAATACAGTTTCCTTGTTTTGATCCATCTGTCCTTTATTTAAACTTTAAATTAGGGAGGATGTTTTGCCGCACTCTTTATTAAAATGGATTTGAGAGAGGTGGGATATGATGGTAGAGACTGGATTAATCTTGCTCAGGATAGGGACCAATGGCGGGCTTATGTGAGGGCGGCAATGAACCTCCGGGTTCCTTAAAAGCCAGTAAGTAAGTATATGATGAACAAGACGGAGAAGAAGAAATGAATGATAAAAAATATGACTATGTAATGATGAAAAGAGGTTGATGAAGAAAGCGAAAGAGATGAAAACAAATGTAAGAAAGATGAAATACATGAAGATGATGATAAAGAAGTATGATTTGGTGGTGATAATGACGAAAGAGATTTGTAGTAGAGGAGAAAAAGAACGGAAGAACAAGATGCTGAGAACTTGTAGTGTTATCCTGTACTATCCTTTTCGTTTTGGAAATGCTGGTGATGACAAATAGTTGAGTTTTCAGATAGGTCCTCACTTGTATCCCGGCGTCTTTGCATCCACTAAGGGGCGGGGGACGCCTTTCACCTACTTGAGGGCGACGCACTCTCTCGCTCTCGAGGCAGATGCGCGCCATTATACGACAAGCACCATGTCCTTATGACTCTGATGACACCAAATGACACAGGCGCGCCTCCCCTTGATGGAGATTGTATCCCATTAAACGCTGGGACGTGAATTACAGTGCGCCGGAAATGAGCGTGCCATTATGTCCGTGATCGATGAGTAGATGGATAGATGGATGCATTATTGCACGACAAATGAATTCTATTGTACTTTGTGGTGCGACGCCTCTGTGTTTTGTTTCACACTGTTCGACGCTGAACTCTGGACCTGCGGACAGTACGTGTTGGGCACATATGCTTCTATTTCATTGTCGTAATAGGTTCGCGGTTCGACGCCTGACATCGTCTATCATTATTAGAGTCCTGCGTTCGGTTACCTAAAGTCTCCAAGCAACCCGCAATAGTGTAGGTATGTGTGGGCTATTCCATATGAAATCGACCAGTAAAAAACCTCGCATTTTTTACACTCCAATTTTTTCCCTATTTATACAACGTGCTGAGGAGAGTGCATTTGCAAAAATATACTATCGAAAATCAAACGGTTTTCGTATTATTGAGCGACAAATTTAGCGTATTTTATAAAAACAAGCCTCTTTCAGCGCTCAGAACTCTGGAACCATTTACTGCAGAACATTGAACGAGAGCTCATTTTGAAGCTGACATTTGGTAGGTTATGATAAGAAGTAATACTTATTTTTATTGTATACAGAGAGACAGATAATCTGATTTTACTTACTTTTAGGCTTTTTGCCCATTTGTAAAAATGCAAAAAAAATATTGAGAAAAAACCTTGCACTATTAAGAGGGATTCGGTATTGTTTACTTAGTGTCACGGCAATAAGTTTCGGGGGTATTAAATAAATTATTTTCACACGCCTAGACTTGAAAGGCGCAACACAGCACGCACTGGCCGAGAGATGAAGATAAGCGGGCATTGGGCGTCATTTTACTCCTGTGTTTATGAAAACTTGTGATAAAACTAGCCCAACTATGCGCTGCTAGACGAAACATCACGTGTTTATGTCTCCTGGCCTTGCCTGCCTAGGCTAGCTTCCGCCTCACAGTCAGCTGGTTAGCTCACGCGCGTACTATTTATTTTCTTTATTTGATTTTTCAATACTTTCTTATTATTAACGTTACACCAGTAAAAAATACATGTTTATTTGTACTTTCAATGCGGAATCTAACCATATATTTTAAACATATTTTTTCGTGGTCAAAGGCGTCTTAATGAAAAAAAAATCTAAATTTCTCCATTTCCATAAAAAGTAAGAAAAACTGTTTACATGTCAATATAAAATTTAATTTCTCAGCATTAAAATAAACCATGATTTTGATCATTGGGTGAAAGGGTTTCGGAGCCACAACAGTTTAAAGTTGCTAATTTTATGAAAATACGATAAATTAAAATATTTTTAATTTAAACACTATGAAGTTCTGATGCCTCAAACTTTGCACAAAGCATTGTATTATAGTTGTCTACGGACAGAAAAAGTTTCATTGTATTTAAAAATTTTGCAAGGTCAATTTTCTCTATATTTCGGTCGATTTGAGATGGAATAGCCCGTATGGAGTATAGGTTGACTGTATCCAACGCTACTTTGTTCAGGTCTGCAAACAATAATAAAGGAATTATTTGCATCTAATTTCTCGTAAGAATTCTCTTTCCACTAATAAAACTTCACTCTCACCATTATCCCTATCCAAGTGCAATACTAATCGTCTTCGAAATAATCAGCTGTAGATCTGGCCGCCATTTTGTTTTACTAGGCCTGCTAATCATTGGTTATCTCCTTTAACCGCTCTAATATGGCCGGTTAGAGATTACAGTGGTTAACCTCTTTTTTAAGTCCTAACCGGGGTCGATGAACCGTAAAAATGCTTAACCAGGGGTTAGGTGGCAATTTTAACCGGTGGTTACACTAACCGACGTTGATGCACGTGATCATAAATAGAACACGGCAGCTTATTCTCAAATCTTAAGCATACTGTCGTGGTAAATTTAGTTCGCTATAAAGAAAATGTTTGTTTAATGACAGCTTCTTAGTAGTAAAGGCTTGGCGTCCAGCTGTTCTTTGTATTGGTAGGACTGACGCCCCCATGCCTGACATAACAAAGAAGTCCACCTGGGGATAAATGCAGCTTTGATGATATGAATTCCGCTCGATACTTTGTGTTCCAACAGAATATTTCCTATTCAAGCTTGAAAATTGTATACCTGTCGTTAAAGGAAATGTTATACTCGAGTTTTGTGCATGTTTTGTCATGGCTTAGGAAGGGTCTCCTGACCAGACAGAATAGGGTTGTATCCCAAAGTCTGCATTATTTTTAAGTACAGAATGATCAGGTACTTACTTACTTACTTACTTACTGGCTTTTAAGGAACCCGGAGGTACATTGCCGCCCTCACATAAGCCCGCCATTGGTCCCTATCCTGAGCAAGATTAATTCATTCTCTATCATATCCCACCTCCCTCAAATCCATTTTAATATTACCTTCCCATCTATGTCTCGGCCTCCCTAAAGGTCTTTTTCCCTCCGGCCTCCCAACTAACACTCTATATGCATTTCTGGATGCGCCCATACGTGCTACATGCCCTGCCCATCTCAAACGTCTGGATTTAATGTTCCTAATTATGTCAGGTGAAGAATACAATACGTGGAATTCTGTGTTGTGTAACTTCCTCCATTCTCCTGTAACTTCATCCCTCTTAGCCCCAAATATTTTCCTAAGCACCTTATTCTCAAACACCCTTAACCTATGTTCCTCTCTCAAAGTGAGAGTCCAAGTTTCACAACCATAAAGAACAACCGATAATATAGTCTAACTGTTTTATAAATTCTAACTTTCAGATTTTTTGACAGCAGACTGGATGATAAAAGCTTCTCAACCAAATAATAACAGGCATTTTCCATATTTATTCTGTATTTAATTTCCTCCCGAGTATCATTTATATTTGTTACTGTTGCTCCAAGATATTTGAACTTCTCCACCTCTTCAAAAGATAAATTTCCAATTTTTATATTTCCATTTCGTACAATATTCTCGTCACGAGACATAATCATATACTTTGTCTTTTCGGGATTTACTTCCAAACCTATCTCTTTACTTGCTTTAATGTTGTGTCAGTGAAGTGTGTTGTGTCAGTGAAACGTGTTCCTGTCAGGGAAGCTTTATAGTTTATAGTGGCAGTGCAAAGTATTTGAACAATGAAATGTTTTTGAAGTGTTAGTGAAATCAGGATAGAATCAGTGAAATGTGTCGTAGTTCCAGTGCAGTGAGTGAGTTGACAGCGAAATGAGTGTAATGTGGAAAGGTACTTGTGCAGATATGAACATATCATACTCGTGGGTTTTAGTTCGAACTTAGATTTAAGATACAAATTAGATTTATTTTAAATGTTATTTTAAGTGATCGTGCTTCATTTAATTTAGGATATTCCCTAGTATTATTATTATTATTATTATTATTATTATTATTATTATTATTGGTATTAATTATTGGTATTATTATTAAGTGTATTTCTAATTAATGAGTTTATTATTGTCAATATTGAGTGTAATTAGTTACCACTGCCACCGGGTATATACCCATTGCAGTGTGAATAAATACAAACATACAAATTCCCGTGTTTTCCCTAATCGTTTGTGGATTTTCTCCTAACATATTCACGTCATCCGCAGAGACAAGCAGCTGATGTAACTCGCTCAATTCCAAACCCTCTCTGTTATCCTGGACTTTCCTAATGGGATACTCTAGAGCAAAGTTAAAGAGTAACGGTGATAGTGATCAGCAGGGAACGGATTTATATGGACTAAAAATATATGAAATATGTAAATATATATGTAGTTATTTTTACCAAAATATGGAATTAAATATGGATTTTTACCAAAATATGGAATTAAATATGGACTTAAAATTATAAAAAAATGACTATGTACGTTAAATATTGGTACATTTTAATCAAACTAAACAAAAAATATAATGGACGTACCTTATCTTCCAATGTAGTTTCAACAAAACACAATTTTTATTGTCTGTTACCATAACAATAGGTTACAAACATTTCTTTCAAGTGCTGAAAAGTGAATCTTCTTCTATTGTCTCTGAGGATAGATTTATACTGACTAAAAGAGCGTTCGACGTCACAAGAAGTAACTGGTACATAATTCAATTTCACAATGTCTGTTGGGGATAAGTCCAAGTTAATCTTCACTGTTGATTCACCACTCATCACAGCAACAACCTTTTGTAGTTCTTCATATCCAGGGTTTTTTGAAAGTACAGTGTCCACCTTAGCTCTTACTGCATCTGCAACTTTACCTCTACCACGATTCAGTTGTTCCACAGTACTATTTATAATTTCAAAACTTTCAGATAGTGAAAGGTGCCTATTTTGGAGACTTTTGAGCGTTTTTATGATGCATGAAAATGTATGCTGAATGTGAGCTAAGTCATTCTTCACACTTATGTCACAGGTAACTGTTTTCGCAGTATCAATTGAGACTGCATCTTCAGAGTCCAATGCAAGGAGAACATTGTTAATAGAGTCTATATGTTCGGCATAATATTCAACTGCTTCTAGCCATGTACCCCATCTAGTTAAAATTGGCTTTGGTGGCAATGGAATTTCAGGGTACATTTCTTTCAACACGTTAACTCTACTGGGAGCTTTGAGAAATACTTTTTTCACTGATGAAATCAACAAATCTACTTTAGGGAAATTGTCTCTGACCACTTCTGCCACACGATGAAATGCATGCGCCACACAAGTAAAATGAGTCAATTTAGGATATACAACAGATAATGCTTGTCCAGCTTTGACCATATAAGGGGCAGCATCGCTAATAAAGAATAACACATTATCGTACATAATACCCTTTGGCCACAGGATACCCATAGCTTCGTTAAACAGTTTAACTATAGTTTTGTTATTGCACTTTTCTAGAACATCACAATGTAAAAGAATTCGTTCAGAATATTGTTCACTTAACAAACCGATAACTACATTACCAACAAGTCTACCTTCTTTGTCGGGAGTCTCATCAATGGAAACCCAAATTGAACTATCTTTAATTTCATCTCTTATCTTCTGTATTGTCTCATCGTAGATGGATGGAGCATACGTCTTCCTAAGTGTTGACTCATCCGGGATTGTATGTTGAGTATATTTTTCAAGGAATTCCCTGAAGACCTTATTCTTTAGTTTGTAGCAGAGATGAGAGAACGGCACAGGTCGATGTTAAACTCAGATCTTACATTCGATGTTGTTGGTTGTGTTAAAAACAATTGTCTCTGCTTGGAATTTAGTTGTTTGTTGGCCTGATGTTTACTAGTTGTAATGTGTTGTTGCACCAGGAACTTTTGTGTAGATGATACTGCACACTGACACAAATTACAAAATAATATTTTATTGTCAGTTGATAAACCATCTTCTTTAAATTCTGAAATGTAACTTGTTAGTTTTGATTTTAAATTGACTGAATGACGTACTTTTGGCATATTTACCGTCTTTATAGTATGATTTACAAAACTGAACCTATGTGTACTCTGACTGGCATTTAACTGTTGAGCTGCACAACTGAAGTCTGTTAAAAATTTTAAATTAAATTAATACAGTTTTGTAACTTACTTTCCCATTGTTGATAGGACTGCTAATTTTCAAATAACTCTGATGTTAAAGGGATTACTGAACATGTGTTTAAATCTCTATTGTTGAAATGTATTTTAAAAGTTAATGGAATTTTGTTTTGTTTTATTGTTAAACCTAATATAATATGGACTGTTTTATATGAAATATGGAAAATATATGGAAATTAACGAAAATATGTACTAAACTCTAAAATATGGAAAAATATGGAAAATAAAAGTAGGATTTTTCAACCCTACACATTGTGAAACATAAAGATAATGCAAAATATAAATTATATTAGCTTTATAAGTAAATATGTATTTACATATAAATCCTTTCCCTGGTGATCAGGTACTTACATAAAATGAATTTGGCATTTTCTATATCTAGCCTAAATTAACAATGACTGTAACCGGTGACGTTACCTCTTTTTACTTCGATTTAAGAATTGAAGACTTCCCCGGAATAAGAATGTAACCAAGAAAACTGTAATTCGTGTTTCAGGAGAAAGAAAAATAACTTCAGGGGCATATTTCATTAGGCCTATATTTACTATCACAACCACTTTGACTAAACAAGGATACAAGTTTATTAAGCCATTGAATGCAATAATTTATTGTTATAAATAAATGCTGTAAATTACTTTTTTCATCTACATCACATATTTCAAGAATCTGATGTTCCATTTTTTTTTCCGGGGAGGTCTTCAATTATAATATGTTAAGTTCGTTCTGTGGGAATAGATAAACAATTAAGGAATAGAGCCAGGAATTTTAGGTGCTAAAAGTTAATATTGTTTCTCGATATAGTTTATAAATTATATGCTCATACTTCTTTGAGATGTCATTTCTTGTCATTCAGTATTTTCCTTTTGGTAACGTTAAAGATCTTTAATCCTCTTAATCACCACTTACAAATTAGCGCACAGTTTACAATATCCATTGTCCAGTCCTTGTGACTGTTATTTATTATTACATATCGGACTCTTGTGAACTAGGCTTAAAATCTCCTCACAGGCATCACATCTATTCATCTATACTCTGTGTCATTCTTAACTTTTAGCACCTAAACTTCCGGGCACTAGACATGAAATAATTGTATCACAATGACAATGTAGGACACTCATTCAATATAATTGATTGTACTTGCAGTATGAGGGTGTAGACGTTTTTTTTTTTTTATTTTCACCGATCGTAAATTATGTGTTAGAATATGAGAAGCAGTGAACCCAGGTTCGATCCCTGGTTTATTCCCTATTTATAACTTGTATTGAGCAAGTTCGTAGTCCAGGTAACATTGGGGTTTTCTTCGGGATCTCCGGTTCCTCTGTGGCATCCAAAAAATTCTCCATCTTCATCTCCATCTCATCGCAGGTGTAGCGTATACCAGCTTCCTATGGCGTAACCTGGGAAACGACTCTTTCGATAAATTGGTCTACACAACTGGCTTCATATGAGTGAATGACGAACAGTCAAGTAAAAAAAAAAAAGAAAAGCGAGAGAGAGAGACAACGTGTCGTGCATAGAACCATTCCACTAGGCAGAAGCAACATTTTTTACATACTCAATCATCCCTGAAACGTTGTAAACGAACTTTTTTATATGTCAAATTGAAGCAAAATATTGAAACAATAGACTACCAGCAACTGAATACTAGATCAAATAGTTCACTGATGATGTCTCATTCCGTACATACGTTGTTACTAGAGATGAACAACGATCGAGAAAGCAAAACTAACAGCGCCCGCAAAGCCGAAAACCCGCACGACAATGTTGTATACGTCGCGTAGTTGACGTAAAGACTGCTTGTGAGTGTTCCAAGACACCGAGATTGATTACTCCCGAAGTCCCGAACGTCAAGCAGCCTTGAATCGCCACAGCTGTTTATACCTGACTGAACTTTTATCTACTTTGACAACTGTTATATATGTATAAACAATCAAGTAGCCCATTTTGAACCATCATCTCTACCTTTCAGTGTATAATAATCCGTTCCCCAGTCTTTATTTAATTACTAGGCCCTTATTAAAAGGCTAGGAATTTTCTTTTCATATGTTTGAGATCGAGTGTGCAATCTCAAGTAGAAAGATATTAACGTTATGTTTTATGTTTCTTAGAAATTCAAATTTATTTGTCTCATTTAGACATTTATAATGTTATTTATTTCAATGATGTATGTTATTCAAAGTTACGAAATCTTTCCACGCCGACCAAATGCTATTTCGAGAGTGATGAGCGAGACTCGAAGCGCACGAGAATGACGAGACGAGACTCGAAAGACAAATGCAACGAACACAGCGAGCGAGAGCGGCAGTTAGTTTTGTTCATCTCTAGTTGTTACGTATTAGAAACCACTGGCTATGATATAACTTACGAGAATATATTTTTATTAACAGGCTACTGAAGCAATAATTATTATAAGACTAAAAGCATATCATGACTATCAGGTTGAAGCAATCATAAGTTTTTGACGTGATTTACCTGTGATGAAGTTGACTGAATTTAATAACTTTCTTTTCCTTTCTTTCCACTTCTTTTTCCCTCTGCGGAAGGAAGTTCAACCCTAAACTCTCCTTCACTACGCCACTAGTTTCAATGCTGCATATTTGTAGTTTATATTATGAGAGGCAGAATGAAATGAATGAATGTAAAAGATTTTTTTTTGTTAATATCATCGAAAATATTTACATTACCGCCACAGCCTGATGTGACCACACTCTGACTGCTGAATCGCTATGAGGTAACTCAAAATTGAGGGTAATGGCAAAATTTAATAGCTGTTTGTCGCTCATGTTAAAGTTGAAGCATATGCTTTCAGGTAACCTCACATCGCCTTGCTTTGAGGGGACGGAGAAGGTCCGGGTTAAGGCCCATTCACAATGAAAATTAAACATAACCGTAACATAAACACAGAAGTTTGCGGCCAGGCTACCAAATGGGATCATTCACAATTATTCACATAAACACTGACACATTGCAAACTCCAAACTTTCATGCTTATGCTTACGTGATTTGCAAACAGTACACAATCATGGAGCGCTGAAGTATACGACAGAATATGAGGAAATGACGCCGTTGTTATGTTTCCATGGTTACCAAGTATCTTTGAGGTTATGTTTATGTTCCCATCGTGAATGTTCTTGATTTTACCGTAAGCTTTACATTTTTAAGTTAACGCTTACGTTATGTTTAATTTTCATTGTGAATGAGTCTTTACAGAGCCTTCGTCAGTTACAAGCCGGAGCCATACGTCGGCAACACTAATTGTCACCCGGAGGCCTACTATCCAGAACACGTGTTTGTGCTAATGTCGATTTTCAGTGTAAATTAATGTTACAATATAAGTGTGTGTCGATGGAATTATGTTCGCGGTCGTACCAAACGTTAAATGTTGATGTATTATAAACGGAGTGCGTGTTGGCGATAAAAACAAGACAGTAAATGAAAATATGGCTGCAGTCTTTGGCAATTTTTACGGTTATTATTAATGACAAAATGATTGACAATTCTTCTAAATATTAAATATTGTATAAACTACATTTTTATAGTCTTACTTGTGGTTTGTGGTGTATCAGAATTCTAGCCAAATTGTTGGGTCTCGCCTGCTATATCAATAAAGTTACGCCTTTGATTTTCAAGTTCATTGTAAACAGCTGTTTTGTGATCCCATAAATGTTGCAGTTTTGTTGAATATTCGGAATGCCTGCTATACGTCAGCACTGTCTATATTTGTAGATGCATACACTCACTTTGTTGGTTTTCAAGGTTTGTTTATTAATATTATTTCTTTTGTAATAAATTAGTTATAAACATGATTCTTTTCACTTCCTATTTATTTTACAGGATTTAAAGTTCACTGAGTTCACGCTAATTGGCACATACTTAATAGATAATGATGTATTTTGTTACGTATTATGTTAAAGGTATGTTTCTTAATTTTTTCATACTTGGCCTTGGCCTATTTAAAATTATATTTTAGAAAATCTGTAACAAATAATTTAGCATAACAGTATTGTTATGGTGACTGGCGAGGTTCAAACTAAAAATGGCTTCCTGGGCATCTGAAATACTTATAGGAAAGAACGACAGATAATCACATGAAATTAAAATATATATGATATCCTAGACATTTCACGTGAGAGGTGAAACAACATAAAGCGTCAAAATATAGTCAATTTACTAGGCACATAATGGTTAATTGATTGGAATAGGGTATTGCAAAAGTACGTTGTTATTTCATTTATTTTTGGAACAAGTAACATTTCTTTAAGTATTTATTTATTTTCCCTTGTACCATCAATAAAAAACACGTATGCTTTTATTTTTTTTTTAAGTTATAAGTGGCTGTTTGCACGTACTTCGGGGTATTCTGAAACTCAAATAAAATACCATTTCGGATTCCGGAATAAATTACGTACATGAATACACTGAATCTTGATCATATGCACTTAGTTTTGTATCAATTAATGTCGAAAATGTACATGTGACAACGAAATCAAAGCACTAAACGTCAAACGTCTTGCCTTTATTTCGCCTCCGTCTGCCTCCACTCAGCGTTGCCAAACCTACCCGTGCTCCGGCTTGTAACTGAAGATGGCTCTGGCCTTTATCTTATGTACTTGGGAACTTCGAAAAAAAATGTTGACTCTTCATTGTCAGAGCATTGGAAGTTGAAAATTATATTGAGAGCAGTGAGTGTTAAAACCGGTTGTTGACATTTCTAGTGAACACTCAATATACCGTGGTAGTCAGTTTTTAAGAGACATGAGTCACGCTTCTCCGATTTAATTTCGAGTGGTATACAAGGGAGGTAGCGCTCTAAAATGCGACCCTGGCGGTGAGCGGTGGTCACTGTTTATGGCCTGGTAATGGAAGCGCGCCAGCGACCGTTGTCTTGCGACTTGCGGCAGGCTAATTGCTGACATTAAAACAAGGAACAATGCATTGACGCCTGCTAATGAATCGGTCCCCGCTACACGGACGTTGGCACGCGGAGGACAGCCACCATTAATTCTACGCTGTAAATCAATACACAAAGACGTTAACTGCGCCCTGGTCGCCTCAGATTTCAAGGAAACCAAAGACGAGAAATCAAGACGCACTTGCACGACTTCACAAATCCCATTGTCGACCCGTACAAGTTGCAAGTCCATATCTGGCCAAATGTAATATCAAACGAAAATCTGTGTGTTCAGGTTCTAGTAGCGCTTCCAGCTAAATTCATTTATTCATAGTGTTCTGCCCAAGGGCAGGTCTTTCACTGCAAACCCAGCTTCCCCCAGTCTTTCCTATTTTCTGCCTTCCTCTTTGTCTCCGCATATGATCCATAAATCTTAATGTACAGTCCGTTACTCAGGAGAAGACGAGCGGAAAGAATGTGACCTTCTTGACTATCGCTGTAGATTATTATAAACATCGCTCAGATAAGCATCCCAGTAGTAGAGATGAGCTAAAACGATATTTTCAAGTATCTGTGACAACTGTGACTGTGACAATTAAATATCTGTGACTTTTATCGGTGATTTTGTCACACCGGTATTTTATATCAATACGTAAGCACAATATGCATGAATTTACACCGATATTTTGTCACACCGATAAAAATTAGCAGGAAATATTGAAGAGCAGTGAAATATGAATACGATTTTTCTATACACACCACTCATCAGTGATTTATATGGGAAAATCCAACAAAGAAATTATGTATATGTACCATTAACAAATAAATACTTACTAACTGAACAGTAACATGTCGAAAGTTAACCTCATATACCAAGAGGTTATATTATAGATATTGAACCAGTTGATCATTTTTAAATGTAGTTGGGTATGGAGAAATTGAGGTTATATGATTATCCTAATCGTTTTAAAAATTGATCCTTTTTATTGTATATAATATAATGGATAAATTATTTTAAGTTGTGCATTAACATTATAATATTGAGTCATAGAAGAAAAATTAATGAAACATAGGTATTCGGGAAAACACTGGAAAATAATTACAAAACAAAACAGTTGTTCAGACAGGATTTTACACAAGATTAAGTACTGGTAACCAAAGGTGTTATTATTTAAATCGTGTAATAACTACATCATTTATAATAAGATGGAGAAACTACCGCCAGATTGCTGTTATTGTAGCATGCGCACGCGCAAACCTATGACGTAGAGGAGAAAATATCAGTCACAGAGTACTGAATACGGAGCAGATTTCGATGGCGATATTTTGTCACAGATATTTTGCGTCATCAGTCACAAGTTTATCTGTGACAAAATATCGGTTTGTGAAATATCGGCCATCTCTACCCAGTAGCCAGGTTATTACTCGTGCAGGAAACATGAGTAACAATGCGTATGGAAATTAAAGCCAAGTTGAACAGAAGGAGACCTAATGCAGTACAAATATTGCACGTGTTGTCGTACGTTATCTGTTCACATCCCTTCCTCCTCAGTCCGCTCTCGTCTTCTCCTGAGTCACCGACAGTAGTCTATCATATGATAACTTCTTCTGCCTCGAACTCTTATCTCGTTCACCATTCTTTCCAGTGCATCCTTCAGTAGACACTTTCTTCTCAGCCAGTGACCTAGCCAATTCCTTTTCTTCTTTCTGATCAGTTTCAGCATCATTCTTTCTTCATCCACTCTTTCCAGCATAGCTTCGTTTCTTATTCTGTCCATTTCACACGTTCCATCCTTCTCCATATCCACATTTCGTCGTAATGTCCATGTTTCTGCACCATACAATGCTACATTCCACACAAAGCACATCACTAGTCTCTTCCTTAGTGCTTTTTCCAGAGGTCCGTAGAAGATGCTCCTTTTTCTATTAAATGCTTCCTTTGCCATTGCTGTTCTCCTTTTGACTTCTTGGCAGCAGCTCATGTTACTGCTTATAGTACACCCCAAGTATTTGAAGTTGTCCACTTCCTCTACTGTCTCATTTAGAATTCGCAAGTTTGCCTTCTTTACTTTTATTCCTATGACCATGGTCTTCGTCTTGTTGGTATTTATCTTCATTCCATACTGCTCACAGCTGTCATTTAGCTCCAGTAGCATATCCCTTAGTGTCATCTTCTCTTCTGCTAACAACGCCATATCAGCGAATCTTATGCACTTTATTCTTCCTGCTACTATCACTCCTCCCATGTTCTGAAAACAATTCTTCACTAAATCCTCCAAGTAGATGTTGAACAGGGGTAGGTGATAAATGGCATCCTTGTCGTAGCCTACTCCTCTCCCAATTTCACTTCCTTCTGACTTTTCTTCTCCTATCCTGACTTTGACTCGTTTTTTCCAATCCACGCTAGTTTTCTTTAGGATCCCCATCAGTTATTTCCAATCCACGCTAGTTTTCTTTAGGATCCCCATCAGTTTTTTCCAATCCACGCTAGTTTTCTTTAGGATCCCCATCAGTTATTTCCAATCCACGCTAGTTTTCTTTAGGATCCCCATCAGTTTTTTTCCAATCCACGCTAGTTTTCTTTAGGATCCCCATCAGTTATTTCCAATCCACGCTAGTTTTCTTTAGGATCCCCATCAGTTTTTTCCAATCCACTCTGTCAAACTCCTTTTCTAGAAAATCACCATAATTCATTAGCTTATGTAGTAATGGGAGGGAAAATGGTTAGGTTTCACCCTTAGGATATTAAGTAAGATGACCCGGACTATACTTCAGTTTTCAGCCTTCATTTCTAGTTACATTAGCGTTTGTAGTTTAGAAATATCGTTAAATAATGAAGTACGATACTGTACTAATTTTATGCAAATGAAGCGGAAGATGTGCGGTAGCACCGAGTGTGGGGCGGAGGAATGAAACCATACCGATGCAGAAACCCTTTCCTTCAGCCAATCCAATCCTCATTTTTTCCGTGTTGGTAGTTTCACTCGCGTACACCTGCGCCGGGAACCTCTAGGGTTTCAGAGAATCCTCAAATAGATGGGCCGCGAGGTAAGACGCTTTTGACGCCTTGCAATGAGAGCTAAATAATAATAATAATAATAATAATAATAATAATAATAATAAAAACAAACCGCTGGGAACTGAACTCGGAATTCACAGTGAAAAAGAAAATAGGCCCTATGTTGAGTGTAAAGCCAGTCTCGCAATATAAAACCAGCATTAGAAGTTGTAATATGAGTCGGTTAGAGTCATAACTAGGGACCGGATTTTTATGTAATATCAAGGTGGGAAATATATACATACTAGTGGCTTGCGCAGCAAACACTGCAAACTAAGTTCATTAGACGTTCAAATAAAAATGTTTCAGATTTATTTTCAATGAAGAATACCAGACATTCTGAAAGTTATTTGCTTCCATAATAATGAAAGATACTCTCTCTCGAGCCAATACTGAAGAGAACCACGCATATAAATATCTACACCACACCGCCATTAAATATATGAAAAAGACCCAACCCCACTTGATTAATAACTATAAAAATATTTGATTTTTAATAATATTATTATCTTACGTAAGTTTTATAGCTTTCAGTAACATATACTACATAGCCGCCACTCAGTAAAATATAGAAATCAAAATCTAATTTAAGTTATTCTCTACATCTACTTATATAACCCCAAAACGTTTCACTTTCATATCATCAGTATAGCATTAATATGTATCATTAATGTAAAATAGTCACATCATGGCATTAACTATAACTATTGCATTTCTAATGGTAATAATGTCATCAAACCATCTCAAGTTTTGTAGATTTTAATATCCAATACACAGCTGTAATCAGAAAATTACACACCGCAGAATCAGACCTGTAAATTATTTTTAGTAAGTCTGAAGTTTTTAATAACCAATTGAATTTGAGCTCTAAATATGTCAGCAGTCAGCAGCCTTCGTGTAATATTGTTTACTGTAGTGTGTGTTTTGTTTTATTCTGAAATTCAATTACTTCTCAAAACTGACGAAAGATGGATTTTGGAAAATAGGAAAATTATGTAGGAAAACTAACATTTCAGTGAAAGTTACTATTTTTCTGAAAATCCTTGGATGCCAAGCTTCAAAATGACGGGTCATCCATTAAAGTCCGTTCAGCCGTTTTCCCGTAATTTCCATTACCAGTTCAAATTATATATATATATATATATATATATATATATATATATATATATATATAATTTATGTAAGGAAAATAAGCTAAATATGTACAAAAATATGTAAAATCATGAAAATATTTAATATCAATATCTGCGCTGGTTTTTATTGTTAAGCCTAGATATTTGTAGTCTGGCACAATTTTTAATTTTCTGTTCTTCATGACGATTTCTTCTGTTTCTGGTGCTCTTCCGCCGTTTCTGAGTATCATCATTTCTGTCTTGTCCACATTTATATCAAATTTGTTTTTATTACACCATTTTACATTATGTTTATTGTTTCTTGTAACTTTGTAAGGTCTTTAAACCCTACTACTATGTCGTCCTCTTATGTATATGAGATTATTCCCTTCTTGATCTTTACAATACAGAGTAGTTGTATGAGAAAGGTTGCCTTTTGTTCACTCATATGTACAGTAGACGGTAAGGGGTGAGTGCCCCTTTTACTTCCTGGAACTAAGATGTTATGTTTCGTCTCGAAATATATCCTTTCTCGGATAGGTAAAAAGGCTTTTTAAATCTGTGTATTTCAAATTATAAACTTCCCCAGCAGAAGTTTCCTTTTTCCTTTTAAAAAAGTAAAAATGAATAAAACCCCTGAATATGTAGATTTATGTAATACCAAGCCATAATATGTAATGTGGGGTAAATATGTAAAAATATGTAGTATAACATTTTTAATATATTAATGGTAATTACAAGAATCGCAAAGATTTGTTATTTATATACGGTTAGATTGAAAGGAATATAATATGTAATTACATAAAAATCCGGTCTCTAGTCATAACTCGTTCCAAAAATGAAAATTTTCACAAATGACGAAAAACATATTTATAACACTTGGAGTCTATTTTCTTCACAATGAAGGTTAATAAATGAAAGAGCAATGATTGAAAACTACTATTTAGATTTGTGACCGTATTTATTTATACAGGAGTAAAAGTTATTTAGCTTTAAATTATGGATAATACAAGTTTTGGCAATGACCTTTGCATCATGAGTGTTCTGATAGTGCCCCGTTTGGAACATGAGAGTTCAGTGGCGACTCGTGATATTTTTTGTATGTAGGATATGAGATTGATGACCAAGGCAGAAACTAATAATAATAATAATAATAATAATAATAATAATAATAATAATAATAGAGCATGTGCAATTAATTTCTTGCTACAGTTAAATTCTTCTAAATTATCATATACAACTTCAGATATTCTTTCAGCAGTCCTGTCATATGAAAGTCTTGTTAATTCTTGTGTTTTATTATAGCTTATTTTATTTATTTTCATGTAATTTCGGTTTTTTATTCATTTTCTTTTTTATATTATATCAGTTTTTATTATTTATTATTTCGTTTATTCTGATCTTTTAAAATTACCAATGAACTGCACTTAAGGAGGCTGCAAGGGCACTTGAAAATTCGTATTGTAGTCTCTGACAAGGTCTCCACCACCCAGAAATAAGAGTCGTAGTATTAGTGTATACGGTCACATCCTCAAACGCGGTTAAAGTTAAGCCATACCCTGCCCTTCGCACCTTCCCCTGTCCATAACTTCACTGCTAGAAAAAAACCGTTTGCTGTAAGATATTTGGATGGTTCTTCGGAAAGTATTTCTAAGGCCTGAGATGTGCAGTGGCGACAACTCACGACAAAGTGGAAGTTTGAAGGAAATTATTACATCGGGACGCATTAAAAATCAAAATCTGTAATTAAAATGTTTTCTATTCTCAGAGGCACGAAATTAAACTGTAACATCATCCTCATATCCTTCATGGAGGAATTGTCACTGTGAGAGTTCATATAATGTTGGGATCATGTGGGATTTTACAGTAACAAATTAAAATATTACACAAGAACATTGCCTCAAACATATTTTTAAATTCTATGTAAAACAATATGTGTCCAATTATTAAATTATTTAGATGAGTAGGCCTACATTTTACAAAATAACGAAGTACAATATAAACTGAGGGGTCCAGTCAGAGAGAAGGATAAGTCACGAAACTTGGAATGGAGAAATTAAGTATTCTGAGAAGTCTGAGAATTTCGGGCGGAAATTTAAAATTTCAGGTAGGGCAAACTATTGCCAGAGATATTGCAATTATGACACAACATTCTAGACGTGAAAAAAACTAAATTTTGTTAAAAAAAATGGGTTCTCCCCTTATTTGAGTATAACTCTCACATGTTCTAAACGGAGCACTCTCTGAACACTCATGATCCAAAGGTCATTGTCAAAACTCGTATGATCCATCACTGAATAACAAAAAAACATTTTTGGTGGATATCTTGGTATCTAACAAGCGTTCTAAGACAACTGAAACATGCCGATTTCAAATATGCAAACCATTTGTCTCTATTACCCACCGTTCTTGAGATATATGACATCAACCGTTATGTTTAACAACTCACAGACAGGAGTTTCAGCAGAGCATTTATTGCTACAGAGGGTACTAATGAATATGGCTCTAGCTACGAAAATGGTGCAAATGCGCCACATGACACATAAGTATAGTAGTAATATTTCAGTACCACTCTCTAAGTCTTGGAAGTGGCTGTCTGCAATTATCTTCTTTATTTGTGGACCTATGAACATATCTTCTTTCACTTTCGCGCAACTCAACTCTCAAAACTTGTTACACAGGTACCGAAAAACATCAGAGTCGTTGTCTAGTGCCTTCACGAACTTCTCATGAGCCCCAGCTGTATATGAAGCCGTAACATGATAACTTTGCCATGCTCAACTCACGGCACACGAAGGACGTTTTACTTCCTGGCTACATTCTACAGTATTTTTGATCGATCAATTCTTTATGTAATGATTCTTTCTATCTCTGATGTCCCACTCGCAGATGAAGCAGCAGTACTTAGTGTACCCTGTCTGCATTCGCATGAGAATAGTGATAACGTTTAAATCATCACAGATACGCCAATTGTACTCGCGATAGCGTATTTTTTCAAGAAGTATCGACATGGTTTCCTACTTCTCTTTCAGGTGCTTAGAATATGCAACCGGTACTGACGCATATCTGTTTCTATTGTGTAATAATATTATTTAATACCTTCAAACTTGTCTTAGATGAGTCTATGAACAGTCGCCACGCTTCGATTCTGTGTTCCACCCCGAGGGTCATAAGATCTTGAATGTCCGTGCCGTAGCAAATAGTGTCATTCATTGCAAAGAACTTCACAAGTTCTTTGTGTCTGTGCCGAAACTGTGAAGTCGTTATACCCGGTGCAAGGAAATTCAATTCTTTAAGACGTGAACCAGCAGTTCAGCTTGGCCTTTTGTTAGTGCCAGGTCCCATACAAGATCGCAAAGTTCAACATTATTCATCAAATGAATATCTTCTCCAGGGAGTAGTCAGAGTCTGAGTCGTTGGTAGGAGATGAAAGAGAGCTTTCTTCTTGCGTTTCTTCATTAACTGTGTATTCTGCAGGTACTGTTGTATTGGACAAGTGAAGGGATCATGTGGAATTAATTTAGAAACTTAAGGAACGTCTGGATACTTTACAGATGTACGGGTTTGTAGGAGAATCTGATGACGTTTGCCAAATAGAAATAACAGTCTGTGGTGTGGTTGCTTGACTCACACCATATCACAGGAACTCCAAATGCTAGATGGCTGTTGTTCTTCGCCTTCCTTATCCAACCGCACAAGTTGCATGCACAGGTCAAATAGATGAACTGTGGTGGCCACGACTTACCACTATCCACTTTCGAATCAAAGTATAGTTCATATGTTTTCCTAAGAAACGGCGTAAAAGTCTTCCGATAGAATTTACACGTATCAAAACAAATCTGGTGAAGTTCTACATCATCTGGAAAAACGACAAAAAAATTCGACGAACCGTGTTCCATGTGCAAATAAAATTTCGTCGATAATTTCAAAACCTGACGTGATAGCGCAAAACGGTTTTCAGATTTGAAATCAGCATGAAAAACTACATTATAAACAGTAAACAACATGTCACATATCTACCCCTTGTTTATCAGTGTAATTTAAAGCTAAATAACTTTTACTTCTGTATAAATAAATACTGTCACAAATCTGAGTAGTAATTTTTAACCATTGCTCTTTTAAATATTTGTGTGGCGGGGAGGGGGAGAAAGTTGCGCACAGGCTAACTTTCGGTAGGCATAAGTTAACTTTTCCGTTGACACTCTTTTCCGTACATAGAAACAAAACTATTCCAAAAAATAACCTATAATTTTTTTTAAGCAATCTCGAACAAAGAACTGTCCTTATCTACCACTTCATTAAATCATGACATTATTAAAACAGAAGTACATGGTGAACAACACTTCGCTCTACCACGGGTAAGCTATATTCAGTAGCCGGATGCACCAACACAAGAAATGCGCAAACGCACGTGTTCTTTTTCTTTTCTTTTTCTTTTTTTTTTTTTTTTCACTTCTCGCACACAAGCAAACAAAGAACTTTCGGGATAATAACCTAGAATAATATCCTCAAGTTTTGTATTCTAGTGACACTGAATACTTTCGTCATACAAAAAAGACGAGTAATGAAATCGATAGTCAGATATATCGAGTATAAGTTAATTTTCGCCAAACCTTCACGTTCTTAGAATAGAATGTCGTAAGGAACAATCAAAGGGGAAAACACATTGATTAAGATAGTTTACTGTTCCAGTCCACGCCATCCATCAGGCCACATTCTATAATGATGAATGATATACGACTGTCTGGAAAAACATCGCACACTCTATTGTATTAATTTATTCTCCTCAGCTGGCTATGTTAATATACGGTTTATTTCTTAAGTTACTGCACTATGCAGTTTGGAGAATGCTTGGTTTGCAGTGAAAGATCTGCCCTTGGGTAGAACACTATGTATGTGTGTGTATGTATGTATGTATGTATGTATGTATGTACAGGGTGGACTAAGTAATGTCATTAATTTCCGGGGGTTAATCTTTGAGACATTTCAAACAAAAAAGTTTAATAGAATTTTTCTCGTTTTTGCTTCCTTTTCGAGATAAAAATTGTTTTATATGAAACATTTCATAGCGTGTTTTAGGAAAGTCATTGACTTAAATCCCAATATCCTCTGTTAATTTAAAAGAGCAGTGTATTATTAATACATTATGCAACGAGCCTATAATGGTAGTAATTAAGACGCAAGTATGTTCGTTTACGAAACGAGCGCAAGCGAGTTTCATAATTTTCATACGAGCGTCTTAATTACCATTATAGGCAAGTTTCATACGACTTTTTATGCTCGACCATATTTCTAACTTGAAATTATTCATAAGTTTTCATGTTATGGTTATGTAGGCCTAAGTGACGTACGGAACTGACCTGAATTGTGAGATGTGCGCAGACGCGAAAGTATTGATTTTTTCCGAGGCACGAATATCATTGAACTTGATATAACCTAGAGAACATTAGTCTTGATATAACCTGGAAATTGATTTAGAATTGAAAAACGAGATGACAAATTGAATTTATTTGAATATTATTTACAATTAACGCTAATTATTATAGTAACAGAACATACCATTCTGCGACAATATTGGATTTCCAGCCTCCGTGATATTTCCCTCGTCTTTCGATTGCATATCCGAGAATAATCGAAAACCTGAACTTTAATGAATAGGTGTACTTTAATGACATGCATTAAAGGACTGCTACCAGGTGTATAATTACTACATTTCGGCATGGTCGAGCATAAAATAATAAATGATTGAAAGAATTTTACATTTGTCCTTTAAATGCGCAAAAATTTGATCGAACAAATACATTTCCGATCTGCAAATTTGTTGTATGTATGGCCTCCATTTTATACAATGTTTCTCTCCTTTTTTCATCACATAGCAGACAAGTAGAAGAGACAGTATTCATATTCTTAATAACATTTCCGGAGAAAAATTACTTCTCCGGCGCTGCATTCAGTGTGTTTAGAATTATTGTTTTCTGTTTGCAGGTAGCACGCAACTGGGTCGCTCATGATTCGCCGTTGGACACCCCTGTGCCGGGCCCTGGCGTACCTGACATCCCCAGAGTCTCCGCAGGTGAGTCTCCGCCATGGCAGAAACCGAAAACTTGACCACAATCTTACAGGGTCTGCTTGCATCCGTGTTTACGAATTGCATGCGGAAAAGGAAAAAAAAGTCCGAGTTGCGTGCTGAGGTTTTCTAGGAGGTATCCTAGTTACGTGCCATCACATTCACAGGTATAAATAGGATTTAAAAGGGCAAAACGTGTAACAGTTCCCTTCCCACTTTTCACGTGTGATTATTATGGCGCTTTCGTTGGGAGGTACTGGATCATCCTCCCTACAGCTTCGACCTAGAACATAGTGAGTTCCATCTCTTTGGACCGTTGAAGAATCACCTGGGTGCTAAGCGATTCAACTCCGGTACGGTCGTTCAACAAGCCGTCATGACGTGGCTTCAGGAACTTGAAGCAGATTTCTTCTATTCCGGCATCGATGCCGTGGTCTACAGTTGAAATAAGTGTTTGGATAAGCATGCTGACTATGTTGGAAAGTAATGCGTACCAGTGTCCTACTACAGGGACATTATTTTATTTTTACAAACATTTTTAATATTAACCTGGCTATACTTTTAGAGAACCGGAAATACAGTTTGCTATCCCCTTCCACGACTCTAGTTCGATGACACTGGCGTAAAACACAAACAAATCACTCTATTAGGTATAGGAGGGAAGAAAAGTAGTTCATCCATTTACGTAAACTGGGAAATATCGCGATTTTGAGTTTGATAATTTTCATTAGGTTTTTGTTTAATCAAAATACAGTACTGTATTAAGAATAAGTGTTTTTACTCACGAACTGAGTTATCCATTCGAACGTATTCATTATGCAGTGTGTATTATACTGTCTACAGCACATTAGCGTACAATATAGAGAAAGAAGTTAAATTAAAAACTAATCATAATATGAATATTTATACACATTTTTTTAAATGGTGGCCGTTCATTTCGATACAGGCTTCAGTTCTTTTGTGCATATTATCGCACTATAGGCTATTGCATCTAATTCCAATTGCCAGTTTCGTTCTTCGTACTAGTAACTCATGTTGAAATAATTCTGTACCTACTCTATAAAAGAGTACCTTACGTACTGTAAATTCAGTCTTCATTTCTGCCCAACCCGCACAGATAAAATTACTCAGACATGCTATCTACTGTCCGGCCAAGTGGTTATGCCGCATGATCGTAGAAAGAGGGGAAATCACGTGACAGTTAATTACTTAACGAGGCCCTTTTATTTAAGTTATTTTAAACAGCTGTATAATATTACGTAAACGTCCAATTCCTAACAGAAATTGTTTTCAGAAAAGAGCTAAGACAGCCCATCTTTTACAGAGGGGGGAGCAGAAGCAGGTGAGGGAAATCGGGATGCGACGTAGGTAAACGGACAGTACCTGTGCGAAAATATGATTCAATATTCAAAGCTCTTTCGTCACTGAAAAACGCAAACATATTTCTGGAACGTACTAAACTCACTAACTCAGTGCTGTTTACTATATGCGGCCTTGATTCTTTGTGGAGGACGGTTGAACTTCATTAGTAGAAGGGGTGGGAGTGAAGTACATTCAAAAACTCAGGTACAATAAAAATTGAAGTAAAAATAAAATGATGTCCCTGTACTTGTATCATTATATCTGCCTGTGAAATAAAGTTTTCCATGAGAGCTCTTGTTACCTTTCTTTTTGAAGAACCCTCGTATTTTGTTTCACTCACACCGTGACACCACTGAAGTGACGTAGTTGACAGGCTTATGAACCGACAGTATGTGCTTGATAGCCTGTTTCAGACTCGACTCTTCAATATCCATCTATGACTAAGTTTGTTCCGGAAATACGAAAAAGTGGTTTAAATTGTGTAATATTTATTTATCCATGATCATAACAAAAAACATGCCTCTACTAAATACTTTTGCGTTTGTAAAGTAGGCTTTTATTCAACATTACTTTACTCCACTAGTGAGATAAAGACTTTACCGTCCACACCTGTGGAGTAACGGTCAGCGCTTCTGGCCGCGAAACCAGGTGGCCCGGGTTCGATTCCCGGTCGTGGTAAGTTACCTGGTTGAGATTTTTTTCGGGGTTTTCCCTCAACCTAATACGAACAAATGCTGGGTAACTTTCGGTGCTGGACTCCGGACTCATTTCACCGGCATTATCACCTTCATTTCATTCAGACGCTAAATAACCTAGATGTTGATACAGCGTCGTAAAATAACCAAATAAAAAAAAAGACTTTACCTCACAGTTCATTAGTATTTTCCTAGTACCCGGGCATACACGTATACTTTTCCATTCAACTATTACTCAAGAAGTGAATATATTGGTTACTAGATGTCACTACCTCTACTACTATTTTATAACCATTTCTTAATTCTCCATACACTCAATCCCCTTCCCCTTTCTCTATCTACTACCACAGTCTAGTATATACAGTCACGAAGCTTGTGTTGTGAGGGTGTTAGCAACAATAGACTGTACTGGTACTATTTCGCATTGTCTCTAATGAGGCGATATTAGCGATCCTAGTGGTTAGCAACTATCTATGGATGTATATTTACTACGTATTGAGCTTCGTGACTGTATATACTAGACTGTGCTACTACTACGTCGTAATTTGTGCATTGCATCCATATCTAATATGTTTTTTTTTTTTTTTTAATTTTGTAATAATTTACCTTTTGGGATGCGAGGAGACTTTAACCTGCGAAGTATGGGTTTATAGGATTTAATAATTACTAACAACACGCCTTAGTCAACTGAGCTAAACATACACGATTCCTCTTAAGTTTCCAGAAGTAAAATATGAAATTATTTTAATCACATTAGTCCCGTGAACACTTCTAAATAATCCCTGAAACTTCAAAAAGATGAAAATACACGTTTAAAATGAAAAAATATATATTAAAATTATATAATTAATTATAATTTATTTATGCAACGCCTTAGGTACCCTTCTTCACTATTCATTGCCTCCTACACCATGACCTACCTAGTAACGTATCGATTCTAAAATCCATGCCATGATATGTGATTATATGAGGACTTATTTTCAACATATTTTCTTTTATAAAACAATAGTAATATACGTTACAAGAGCGGTATGTTGACGTTTTCATGGTCGAGGAAAAGATTGAAAAAGCGAAACGTTGTTGAGCTTTTTTAATTTCCGAGAACATGAAAAGAAACATACCGCTCGTGTATCGTACATTATTTTGTGCGAAGATCGTTTATTACATACCTGAAAGACGAATTTCTAATTAGTTGCAATGAAATCTCCATGTTGGTTTCTGTTTAATAACGGCAACTTCGGAAAACCAAAATATCTTTCTTCAACATTGTTGCTATAAAATGTTTTCTGTGTTTACTATACTCCAGCAGGCCGTGATATACGTCTGTCTTTTTTTTTCCCCCCCAGTCTATAAATGCGAACTTAAAACAAACGGTAAGGTTATGTAGTGATTTATTTTTCATTTTAATATTTTAACAATATTATTTATATAACATATTCCAGTAATAACATCGGCATCTGGAATCTTGTTGATTTTTTTCACGGCTTCCTTAATGTTACTTGCATCAGGAATTCAATAAATTTTGTGTAGTAGTAGACTTTACTTAATTTTTGCAAATATTTAAAAACCATAATTAACAGTGCAATTTAGGTGAAATTGCAGTGGTAAGTTTCCAATTTATAATTATTACTATGTTAAAGGTCTCTAAAAATAATATGTTAAAAGCCTAAAGCAGTAAAATGAATGTGGCGCTTAAGCGGTAAGAAGAGGAAAATTGTTATGTGTGTTACGTTGGGAATACTGAATGTGGTATTTCACACTTACCGCCTATTGGTTCTGTGCGGAAAGCAAGCAAATACGCACGATCTCGCACAAAATTTTTTGTTATGGTCAGGGATAAAATTACGTATGGTACTTGTGAGCGTGTTCTTCATTGCGCTCGTGTAATTTAAGCACTCGGCTGACGGAATTACGAAACGATTGCGCGAAAGACACTTTCGTACTAATTACATACAATATTTTTTTTGGAAACAACTACATGAAAATTCTATGTGAATTAATTAACCTAATAATAAATCACAGACTATTGAGAGTTTTGTACGCTAGGAGACATGGCCTACTAATACTACATTGTCTTTATAGAAGGTCTAGTTATAACGTCATGATTGTTGTGTAGCTATAGTGACGGCTTGTGTATTCTGAACTATGCAAAAACTCAGAATGACTATCAAAAAATATATTTTGTTCTGATATTAAGAGAGAGATTCTGAGGAGACTTTATTACATAGAAAATCTAAAGAACGACACATGAAGAAATTTGATTTTTTTTTTAAGAATGGACGAGATGTAACAGTGTGAAATTAATAATGGAACACGTAATACTTTCGTTTTTCAGTCAGAAGGTATGTCTGCTTACTGTATATAGTGTATTAAGCTGTGGCTATGAAATTGTTTTTTTATTATTTCTGTTTCTATAAGTAAAGCTAAATAAGATTATCTGTTAGCATTAGTAGACTAGGGCGGTATTCATAGCCGAAATAAGTCATACTTAAACTTAAATCTGTAGATAAGTCACCTGGAATACCATGTAATGTAGCCTACTTGGATATATAACAAATTCAAAAGAAGAAAAATTCGAAAAACTCAGAATACGAAATTCGCTATAAAACGACGCAACAGTAATAATTCGCGAATGTGTTCATATTTGGCTATTAAAACTGTATTTTGCGATTTGTCGTGATTGTTTTAGCCGCATATTATTAATCAGAATCACTTAATTCGTAAAAATTAGTAAAAATCTATTGTATATCTATTATGTCATGATTTTCGCGATCTCCATAAATACCCGACCCTAGTCATGAGGTTCAAACCTATCTTCGAACAGCTGACTGAACAACCACCCACAAACACAGACCAGGTTCATCATTCCATTAGACTTGTTCACTTTTCGAAACTTAAGTAATCAAAATCTATCATCAGTCATCCTTGAATTGGATGTTTTGACTTTTTTTTTTTTTTTTAACTAAAACGGAACGAAGAACAGCCACCCCATCTCTTAAAGAGGCGGGGAAATCGGAAATTGACCGAAATGCACATAATTTGTATCACAGATACAAAACATTGCAACGATCTGAGATTTCGATTGACAGCAAAGATTTATGTATAATTGGGGTAGTGTGAACCACAGTTTATGAACTTATAAACTTTATTCATCTGAACAGTGAGCGTGTATTTTATTAATTTTTCGTTACAATTTTCGAACTGCTGTAAGGTGCTGGCATAATAATTGATTTGAAGTAGATGACGTTAATCACCTACTTTTTTCAATTACCGCCCAACAGGTGGAATCGAACCACTCTGACGTTAGTCAGCTACAGGTTTGAAGCCTGCACCTCGGACCACCGAAGATCAGTTGGGCGTCAGAAGTGTCGCTCAACTTCGTATATATACCGTGGAAACGTCTTAATGTGTCGACCGCGGGAGACAACAGTACAATTGAAATTATAAATTTATATGGATTGATGTAATGTTTTTGATGGCATATAAAGAGGTTTCTTATTATTAACCATCAATCCACGCCATTAATTTTATATGTTTTTAATTTTAATATATTTGTGTTTTTAAAGGCCCTGGGGACTTGATAATGAAATGTTGACGTCATTATATCATCAACGATGGTTGTGTGTGACTTGAACAAACAAATCCCTCTCCCAATCGAGATAATTTCCTTCGTGTTTCATTTATTTTATTTATTTGTTGTGTGAGCGCTGTTGCCTGACACGACATTTCTGCGACTGTAGTTTATTTACATAATTAAATAGTTAATTAGTAGGCTGTCCTTGAGCAACATGTAAAATTTAATATACTATGTTTACTTACGTGTGTAAGAACCTTCGTTTTTTTTTTTTTTTTCGTTTTATAATTTTTTTTAATTCTCCATAAGATGCAAACCCAAAACATTGAATTTTAATAGCAATAAAAATTCATAGACTTCATTCAGGAAAAGAAGTGAAGCCAAGGATCTCGAGTTTTAGATTTATACACTGGCGGGAGAAATGAATTGGCCACCCTACCCCTTTATCTACTGACTTAGTTGCCTCATGAGTGATGCGTTTTTGGTGTCACTTATGACGAGGTTCCAACCTGTCTTCGGACAGTTGGCCACCCTTGCCTTCAAAGGAAGTCCTAGATGCTGACAATATCTGGAATAATATTTGGAAACAACTTTATCAGTTTCACTGCCTCCGTGGTCTGTTAGTCAACATGCTGGTTCGATTCCCGGGCTCGGCTCTCGGTGAATTTTTCTTGAAGAAGAAAAATTACCTGGGTGTCTAGAGTCTGGAAATTTGTATGAATGTGAGTGTGATTGTGAGTGTGCCGGGTTAATATTAATTAACCAATCATCACAAATATAAAAATACATCAGGACTGTCGCTGGGCAGTAACCTAACACACGTTTCAGCGTCACATTGTTGACAAGTAACTCTATCTGTTCGCACAACCATAAAGCATCTAATAGATGCTATAGAGTTACCAACAACGAAAAAAAAAAAAAACTTTATCAGTGCTTTATTCGGATTCTATTGCAATCAAGAATGAACATTCATCGTGGTAAAAATATGAATATCCTTAGAATGGTGTACAGTATGTGGCACAATATATAGCGTAATCCAATATTTAATATTTAGCAGATCGGGGTTTGATTTCTGATAGAAAGGTAGATATTTGTCTCTTTCGAAAACGCACTTTTAGAAAAGTAGATGTTTATCTCCTTCGAATAGGCACCAAGTATATGTTTTTTTTTTTATTTAACGACGCTCGCAACTGCCGAGGTTATATCAGCGTCGCCGGTATGCCGGAATTTTTGTCCCGCAGGAGTTCTTTTACATGCGAGTAAATCTACAAACATGAGCCTGTCGTATTTAAGCATACTTAAATACCATCGACCTGGCCCGGGATCGAACCCGCAACCTCGGGCATAGAAGGCCATCAAGTATATGCCCTTTAAAAAAGTAGATATTTATCACACACACACGCATATATGTGTGTGTGTCCTTTGTCTCGTATTTACTTTGTGTTTTAAACGGCAATCTTTACGCCATGCTGACCACATGACAAGTCCCGTTACGTGTGAATGTCGAGTGTTTCAAAATCCTAACAAGAACGAAGACGAAACTTGTTTAAATACCCAATATTTTAAGTAGATTATGATGCTGAGTATGATGGTAAATATAACATAATAATAATAAAAAAAACTAGTGTGCGCTTTCTTGTCTTCTTTGCAAACGAGTTCGTACTATCGCAAGTTAAATACCGTTATCAACCACACAGTGCAAGGCATTCGTTTCCACGACAACTCTTTCGAACGCTGCAATGAGAAAATGTTTGCCGCGTGCTCAAGGCCAGTCACACATTCTGCTGTTGAATCATGTTGCAGCGTCATGCTTGTTAAAGCGGAGGAAAGAGCCTTGGAAGCACCGGTCGCGGTATCGAACCCCGCCGCCTGGCACTTGAAACGCCCTCTGCTCATCTGTCCAAATTTGAGTTTTTGTAAATAAATAAACAAAGAGACTTCGAGATACGGATGAACGAAACATAAATAAAACTTTTTTTTTTTTTTCTCTGAGACATTTTACGCTTGTGAGTGGTTCGCAATTTGCCTTTCACTCAGTTTTAGTTTGATACACTGAACACAATATATGCCTCGGGCTCCCATGACGTGGGATCAGCACCATGCCGGACGTCTGTTCTACAGAACGTTTCGCTCATAGCCGAAAATATCCATATCCAAGACGAGATTCCGACGAACGACTGTACCCCTTACAGGTACAAGCGTCAAAATTTAGTTGGTTTTTTTTTTTTTTTAACAATTTATTGATCGATCAGCGCATTTAGCGCTATACAGATCATTTCTAAAAATATAAATACAATTGAATTGAAGGCAACCTATATTGGGCTCCTCAAAGAACAAATATAATTGTTAATAAATAATTATTTACATAGATTGGTGTGATGATAAATTTTGATTATAATATGAGGTCCATTGGAAGTCTGCTCTTGATTCTGGTGGGAAATGTGGACTTCCTTCCGAGAGAGTAGTGGATGGCGCCTGGAACATTTTCTAGGTTGTTATAGAACTTCTTAGCTTGTGAATGAATAAACTGTTTGATTGTGTCAATACCAGTTTCTCTGTGTAGTTGGCTGTTACCAAGGAGAATTGAGTGAAATTCGTAGGATTTTATTTTGAAATGACTGGATGTGTTTAATTTCACTTATTGCAGCTCCTCTCCAGACAGGACAGGCATAAAGCAGTAGAGGTCGTAATAGAGATGTGTAAAGTAGCATGCAATTTTGTAGCTTTAGAGATGATTTCTTGTTGAGGAGCGGATATAATTTAGCTAATTTAAGTTTGTTGTTGATGTGATGTTTCCATGATGGACGGCGATCTGAGTGCACTGCAAGATATTTTGTGCGAGATCGTGCGTATTTGCTTGTTTTCCGCACAAAACCAATACGCGGTAAGTGTGAAATACCACATTCAGTATTCCCAACGTAACACACACAACAATTTCCCTCTTCTTACCGCTTAAGCGCGACATTCATTTTACTGCTTTAGGCTTTTAACATATTATTTTTAGAGACATTTAACATAGTAATAATTATAAATTGGAAACTTACCACTGCAATTTCACCTAAATTGCAATGTTAATTATTGTTTTTAAATATTTGCAAAAATTAAGTAAAGTCTACTACTCCACGAAACTTATTGCATTCCTGTTACAAGTAACATTAAGGAAGCCGTGAAAAAATCAACGAGATTCCAGATGCCGATGTTATTACTGCAATATGTTATATAAATAATATTGTTAAAATATTAAAATGAAAAATAAATCATTACATAACCTTACCGTTTGTTTTAAGTTCGCATTTATAGACTGGGGGGAAAAAAAAGACAGACGTAAATCACGGCCTGCTGGAGTATAGTAAACACAGAAAATATTTTACAGCAACAATGTCGAAGAAAGATATTTTGGTGTTCCGAAGTTGGCGTCATTAAACAGAAACCAACATGGAGATTTCATTGCAGCTAATTAGAAATTCGTCTTTCAGGTATGTAATAAACGATCTTCGCACAAAATAATGTACGATACACGAGCGGTATGTTTGTTTTCATGTTCTCGGAAATTAAAAAAGCTCAACTACGTTTCGCTTTTTCAATCTTTTCCTCGACCATGAAAACGTCAACATACCGCTCTTGTAACGCATATTACTATTACAGCTTCATTCTTTGGTTTCCACGGTATCACGCTGGTTGAAAGATTTATGCATGGAAGATTAGCAGGACGACACAAAGGAAATATCATTGCTTCGCATTTATTGTAGTGCAGTGAGATGCGCCAATTTTCAAGCCAAGGGCATATGATGTTTAAGGCTTCCTGAAGGTGATTTGAAGCTATGTTAATGTTGCGATGGGTTGCATAAATAGCTGTATCGTCTGCATACATAGCAATTTGTGCAGTTGGTGTTTTTTTTTTTTTTTCAGTGCTTATAACAAGGTTCGCTTTAACAGTTACTGCAATAAGAATGTGCCTTTTTTTACATTTCTACACTTTCCATGATAAATCACAAATACTCTGCTCTCAGTCGTGTACTATTTTAATAGCTTCCATCATAACTCACAAATATATTTTCAGTCGTGTGATATTTTAATAGTTCCCATGATAAATCACAAATAGGCTATTTCGTTTTCAGTCGTGTAATATACCATGTATTGTGGGTCCCTATCACCACGGCATGGCGCGTCCTCAGGTTGCGGATAGAGGAGACGGCCTCCAGATATGGAGGGTAGCTGCGAATATATTGAATAAGCAGTCGTGGACAGCCGATAAGGGGTGGTCCTCCAGCTTGGGGGTTGGGCGAAGGGCTAACAACCCATCACCGTAAAAAACAGCTTGTTACGAATCCCTACAATAAGCCTCGGAATAGGATTGATTCTCTAGCACGACCACAGCAAAGGAATAAGGTTTTGAGATTTGGCACTTGGAACGTAACTAGTCTTTATAGAAGAGGAGGGGTAACATTAGTAGCAAAAGAACTAGCTAGATATAGAATAGACTTCGTGGGAGTACAAGAGGTTAGGTTACATGGGAATGGCATATCACAACTAGGAGATTACTTGTTGTATTATGGGGAAGGAAACAATAATCATCAATTAGGAACAGGATTCTTTGTTCATAAAAGAATAAAATCAGCAGTAAAAAAGGTCGAATTTATCAGTGACAGGTTATCGTATTTAGTACTTAAGGGTAGATGGTGCGACATCATAGTTATAAATGCTCACGCCCCTACAGAAGAGAAAGACGACGATATAAAGGATAGCTTCTATGAGGAATTGGAACATACTTTTGATCAGTTCCCTAGATATCACATGAAAATTTTATTGGGGGATTTCAACGCTAAAGTAGGACGGGGGGATATTTTTAGACCAACTATTGGAAAAGAGAGCCTACACGCAATTAGTAGTGACAATGGAGTTAGATTAGTCAACTTTGCCACATCGAAAAATCTAATTGTCAAAAGTACAACATTCCCCCATAAGGATATACATAAATACACTTGGACTTCTCCAGATGGATTGACACACAACCAAATATAACTGGATTAATCTTGCACATGATAGGGACCGATGGCGGGCTTATGTGAGGGCGGCAATGAACCTTCGGGTTCCTTAAAAGCCATTTTAAGTAAGTAAGTAAGAAAGGTCGGCGGGAAAAGGCACATGAGTAAAAAAAAATGAATTTTTCAGGAGATACTTTTTTTTTAAATTTACTCTTAACTGAATATAAGTATAATAATGAAATTCATGTATGTTGGTCAAAGTAAGGCCCTTTTCAATTTAACACACAAGAAATTTTATTATTTCAAAAACTAGATAAAATACTTGACTTATGTGATTAGGTACAACAGAAAAACCGACTTTTTTTTTTACTTATGCGCCTTTTCTCGCCGACCAAGAGTTCTTGTGATATTTTATTACAATAATATTAGATTTGAGTCGTTTGTTATTTTTTGGACGATTGTATTCTTATTTATGCGATACTGTTTACATGTGTCTTCTTGAAAACTTACCACACAGTTATGAGTGCGGTAAGTTTAACTGCAAACATCTATATATATAATTTGAACTGATAATGGAAATTACGGGAAAACGGCTGAACGGATTTTAATAAATGGCCCCTCATTTTGAAGCTTGGAACCCAAAGTTTTTCGGAAAAGTAGTAGTTTTCAGTGAAATGTCAATTTTCCTACATAATTTTTCTATTTTCCAAAATCCATCTGTTGTCAGTTTTGAGAACTAATTTGATCGAATCACGGCCGACTTGATTGAATTTCATAACAAAAAACACACTACAATAAACAATAGGCTTTTACACGAAGGCCATGTCCTGCAGGATTGCCGACATATTTAGAGCTTAATTCAATTTGTTATTAAAAACTGATTCTGCAGTGTATAATAATTTTCTGAGTACAGCTGTGTATTGGATATTCAAATCTACGAAACTTGAGGTGATTTGATGACATTATTATCATTAGAAATTAAATATTATTATAGTTAATATCATGATGCATCTATTTTTCATTAATTGTACAGCTGTCAAAAAAAAAAGTGGCCGCACTCGTGAACAGCGAATATTTTCAAAGTCCACTTCGGGTCGCGGCGATGTTACACGATGCATGTGCTTGTACAAGCAGTTCCCGAACTATGAAAGTGTTCCATGTCTGCGCCTCGGTAGGCCAGCGGTAGAGTGCTTGTTTAGTGATTCAAAGGTTGTGGGTTCGGGCCTTCTTCAAGTTTTCATTTTATTTTTTAATCGTTCTTTAGCGATGTAAATGCTATTCAAATTATCATTTATATTCAGTTATCGTTCTTTATGGATATCTCGTTATTTATATTTTGTTATCGTTCTTTAGAGATATGAATAAAATTCAAGTCATCATTTGTATTCTGTTATCGTTTTATAACGATATGAATAACAATTTTTATTATTGTATCTCCAATGGTGGTTAGCCCTATTTTACATATGTATGTTAGGGCTATAGTTTCATACACAAAAAAGATAAGCATAAAGAGAAATAGAAAAGAAAATTAAATTAGCTTACGAGATGTAAACAAAACATAAACAAACCGTAAATTAGGCATTGCGATTGCAAAATAAATATCAGGTATCAATTTGAAACATACAAAAACATTAACAACACACATACGTAACACTTCCATAACACAAATACGCAGCCTTCCGTACCATACATCATAAATTAATACACAATAGTCATACAAACACAATCAAACTATAATTACGACATTGCGACGACATCAAGCATCACATAACTGACTCACATACATAACAAATCAAGCATCCGTTACAACACATACACTTCAACATAGTAACCACACTTTTAAAAGTTACAAATTTGGCTCCAAGAAGAATAAATAGGACACTGTTATTAATTACTATTCTTCTACAATTTCTTAAATATATCTGTAATAAATCTGTGAAATTCCGATATGAATAATATTCACGTTTTTTATATTGTTATCGTTCTTTAGCGATATATATAATATTCAAGTTATCATTTATATTCTGTTTTCCTTCATTAGCATTATAAAATAATATTCAAGTTATTTATATTGTTATTGTTCTTTCGCAATATAAATAATCTGTATTTTATGTAAGTAATTATTATAACACAAATAACCATCCTTCTTTGTAAAATAGGTTATTTTATTTAGATAATTAAATAAGTATTATATAATATCTTATATTAATTAAACAAACCGATATTTATCATTTATATTCTGTTATCGTTCTTTAGTGATACTGTATAAATAATATTCTAGTTATTTATATTGTAATCGTTCTTTAGCGATATAAATAACATAAATTTAATATTAGGTTTCGAAAAATCCAGTTGCATAATACTGGTATTAGTTTTTCTTTTTGTATTATTACATTATACTATCTTGAACCACAATAAAATGAAAAGGAGTAACGAGGAATTGAACCTGAGACGTTGACATCTAAATTTCGACGTTCGTCCGCTGAGCTACGAGGGCAAAAGTGTTGAAACATTTTCGGAAAAATTGGCCCAATCACACTCTAAGATTTTCTGATGATTCGTAGAAGCTAGTCCAGGATGCGGGGGGCAAAGGCTAATTGAGATTTCCCGGTCTCTGATCGGGTCAAACATCCTGATAGAATTAATATTTAACCCTTGCCGTGACTTTCGGTGAAGTCCGGAGGGCCCAATTAGTCAAATCCACTCTCCTCATCTCCATGCTTGGGTCCCCTGGAATTTAATAAGATGCGAAAGAGATAGTGGTGTGCGGAAAGCAACGGGATGTTACCGCATTTAGGCCTATCCTTCCCAAGAAAAACTGCAAACATGAACAAAGGAAGCTTTTAATAGAAGAAGAAGGATCTTCTGCGGACCTCTGGAAAAAGAACTAAGGAAGAGACTAGTGAAGTGCTTTGTGTGGAGTGTGGCACTGTATGGGGAAGGAACATGGACATTACGACGAAATGAAGAGAAACGAATTGAAGCATTTGAAATGTGGATGTGGTGAAAAACGGTGCGTGTGAAGTGGACAGACAGAATAAGAAATAAAATTGTGTTTAAAAAAGTGAGTGAAGAAAGAATGATGCTGAAACTGATTAGAAAGAGAACAAGGAATTGGTTGGGTATCTGGTTGAAAAGAATAATAGAAGACATTAGGATATGTGGATCATATGCGGAGACTAAGAGGAAGGCAGAAAATAGGAAAGATTGGAAATTGCTGTGTTTGCAATGAAAGACCTGCCCATGGACAGAACACTTATGTATGTGGGTATGTTCAGAATGCCTGGAATATCGTGTCTAAGAACAGTCGCTATATGCAAAGACTAGTCTATTCCATGCCCACTCGACTGCAAGATGATCGAGATAAGAGGAAGATAGACTAAATATTGAATTGTGGCTTTTTGTTTTGTTTTTTGAACGCTTAATTGTTTGAATGTTTTAAGGCCGACGCCAGTAAATTTGTTTTGTTTATGCCACGAAAGATATTTTTATTGAGAATAAAATCTTTTTTCTTTCCATTTGCAGCCACAATATCATAATGATAAAGTCATGGCATAATATATTAATGAACCTGATGTTAATTACTAAAATAATCGTAAAAGAGAAAGGAGCCATTATGTATAGTTTGTCTCTCTCAAAAACATAACAAAAAAGAACATAAAAAGCACGAGGTTGTAGTCGAACGCAGGACCTCATGAATAAGAGGCCTGAACGCTACCATTACGCTATCGAATCACAGAGAGAATACTTCAATTATAACTGTAGATATCAGGCAACGTGGTCCAACAACATGTAACATCGCCTGTCTCCGAATTATAGCGAAGATACCCGAAGGGAACTTTGTTCCAGGAGAGCGGCCACTTTTTCTTTTGACAGCTGTACATAATACTGATGCTATATTGATGACATGAAAGTGAAATGTTTTGAGGTTATGTAAGTAAATGTAGAGATTATCTTAATTTAGATCATCATTTTTATAATTTATTGAGTGGCTGCTATATAAACTACAAAACTTAAGTAAGATAATAATATTGTTATTAAAAATCAAATATTTTTATACTTATTAGCCCACTGGGGTTGGGTCTTTTTCATATACTTCATGGCGGTGTAGTGTAGATATTGATATGTGTCATTGTCTTCAGTATTGGCTCGACAGAGCGCAAAAATTACAGTTCCTAAGGAAAGATAAAAAGGAATTACTTACTGATAAAATAAGAGGCCTAGAAAATTTTGTAGTCTCCAGATCATTTCAGCAAAATCTCTTAGTAGGAGAAAATGATTTTACGCTCTACATTTCAAGTTCTACATGCAACAGCTATACGAAAATGCTATTGTTCGAAAGCTTAGCAAATCTGACATTCTTTAACTTTTGCCTACAATCCACAATGATCTGAAATAGCTACTGCTATCGTCCTGACTATTGATACTTGCGTTTTCGCGTTGAAACTAAAAAACTGAAGTTGGATAGGTTCAAGAAAATGTATTTGGCCTAAAAAAAAGCCATTCAGAGAGAGTATGTTTCATTATTATGGAAGCAAATAACTATCAAAAAGATAAGTATTCTTCATTGATAATAAATATGAAAAATGTTTATTTGAACGTCTAACGAACTTAGTTTGCAGCAGCATTTGCTGCACAAGCCACTAGTTGATGTTTATTTAGAACAATTTTAATACTAATGGTACCATTTGTACAGTTGTTGAAGCTTATACTAGCACTTAAGCTTAGGGTATTATTAACTTCTCCATAACTGCAAAATAAGCTAACACATTTTTCTCACTAATACCACAGTCTAGTATATACAGTCACGAAGCTTGAGTTTATGAGGGTACTAGGAACAATAGACTGTACAGATACTATTTCGTATTGTCTGTAATGAGGCGATAGTAGCGATCCTAGTGGTTAGCAACTATCTATGGATGCATATTTACTACATACTGAGTTTCGTGACTATATACTAGACTGTGCTAATACTCTTTTGCTTTGTCTTTCACAAATGTCTCATACGTTCTCTCATATGTTGTTCTCGACTTCACCCGGAACTAAATCAGCACACCCTATTGTCCATGCTTCCTTTATCTCTTCATCTTCTTCCACATCAACTAATTCTTCACCCTCCATGAAAATATTAAAAATATTTAGTCTTATTACAATGTTATATAGCTGCAATCATTAAAAACAATTAACTGTCGCAGTAAACAACATACGTAATTGCATAACAACTACAAGCCATTCTTCTGTTTTTAAGTAATTTTTCCTTGCGAAATAAATTATTGATATTGATACTTAATTAACACTAAATATATTTTAATGCTTTAGTTATTTAATTAATAATGATCGTCCCAAAAATAGTATGCAATACATTTGCGTTAAGTGCATAACAGATTCTGAGAAATTGATTTTCCCCGAACCCTTACCACACTTTATCGCATTATACTATTAATATTTCCAGATTATAATATTAAGTATGTTATTTGTATAATTTTAACAGTTTCCATTGTAATTTTTATAGTGGAAATACCCATCTATACTAATAATAAATCTGTAGCCGAAATTTTTCTGGTAATTTTCGATTTTCCAAAAATAATTGGTCCTAACATATATAATTAACCACCCTGAAGCCGAAAATCGCTTTTTTGACATTTTTGTTTGTATGTCTGTCTGTCTGTCTGTCTGTCTGTATGTTTGTTACGTTTTCACGCGATAATGGCTGAACGGATTTCGATGAAAATTGGAATATAAATTATGTTCTTTGTAACTTAGATTTTAGGCTATATGGCATTCAAATTACATTATTTAAAAGGGGGTTATAAGGGGGCCTGAATTAAATAAATCGAAATATGTCGCTTATTATTGATTTTTGTGAAAAATGTTACATAACAAACGTTTCTTTAAAATAATTTTCGATACGTTTTATTCCTTGAAAAATTTTGATAGGACTGATATTTAATGAGATAAATGAGTTTTAAATTAAAATAACTGCCATCTAAGGCCGTGTAATGAATTAAAAAACAAATGACTTCGTCTATAAGGGGCATTGGACAGCAATAATCGAAAGCTATGAAAGATAGCCTACATAGAATGTTTCTGTGTTTGTATGAAGTAATATCGGAAGCTAAATTAACCGATTTGTATAATTAATTATTATTTCACCACATCATTTAATCATTCTGTGCAAAACGTCAAAAGAAAACGTGTTGAACTGTTTGGGAAAGGAAAATCCATGACTCATCTCGTATCAGAATACACTAGTGAAGACACTAGTGGTTGCAATATGGTACTAATTTCAAATTACGAAAATATGCACTTAATTTATGAAAATATTTTATAGTACGGATTATCCAATTTTTTCGATTAACCGTTCAGTTCAACCCCTTCATTACCGCGGATAATAGAGGTTCTACTGTAAACGATTTATCCTTCTATCAAACATGAATGTTCCCTGGATCAAATGTCCTATTTTAATTATGCAATTACTTTATATTTATTTCTAACGGGTGCAGTGGAGCGAACGGGTACGGCTAGTTGTAATTAAAATTAATGCCCTTTCATTGAATTTCACTTAAGTTTAAACATACTGTATTTCTCGCTTATAACAAGCTACGAAACTCATAGTTCAGTACAATCCTAATATAAACATAGCTGAAGATGAGGTGGAAGACCAAAACGAAGATCAAGCCTTGAATAATTTTACGACGACGACGACGACGACGACGACGATGATGATGATGATGATGATGATGATGATGATGATGATGATGATGATGACTCATGTTATACAGAGGTGTCTAATCGCACGAAGTAGCCATATTTTCGCTGTAGGTTATGTTGGTAACGAGGGACAACAGACCGGCCACTTCTTGAAATGTTTCCACGTGTGTGATTGACCCGCACTTGTGTCCAAGTGTCATCGAGGTGGCGTCGCCCTGTTGTGTGTGAAGTGGTGAGCAAACACCGGCGACGTCACACAAGCCTTGCATTGTTACGTCATTCAGCATGCTTATTGATTTTTACATTTACTAGTCAATGCAGAGTTTACCCATATGTTTACCACGGAAACCAGTCACAGCTGCTCTTGCCTTGTTTAACAACGCTTTCAACCAGTTAAAAGTTTTGGTATCTCAGATGTCTGCAAGACAATGGGCCCGTCTTATTTCAAGGTACTGAAGTAATAGGAAAGTAAACAAAAAATGTACTCCTTTGTGGTTCAAGTGGTAGCATTTCTAGCTAATAATCCAGCGGGTCCGAGTTCGATTCCTCTCATTGGAACTGAACATATGTCCTTTGTGTTTATTTGATATTAACTTAAGCGGTGGCCTTGCGACATGCTGACCACATAACAAAATTTTTCTATTTATGTAACAGTGAGAGCGGATGTGTCTACATATACCGGGTGTCTCTAAAATGCTCCGAGAAATTACATACAGAAAGAATGAAAAAATTCCATATATATACATACAGTATGTCCGCAACCGAAGTATTTCAGAGCTAAAGCCCTTTCCTTATGTAGAAATCCTCAGATTCTCCCATGTGGATGAGCATGATGCTGCATTGATTGCCGTACAGTGTACACGAACCAACATCGCAGGCGTTCGTGGAATGGTTGTACATACATATGTGTTTTACTAGACTAACAAAACAGACTTGCCGTAATTTCCGTGTCAGTATACTACTAGGTGTATCCTTGCACATAAGATAAGAAATGTGGTTTATGATGACGGGTCACCGGCTCATTTCCAACGAAATTTTCACCGCAATCTTGATTATGTTTTTCCTGGACAATGGATAGGTCATGGTGGGCCTGGTATGTGGCCTCCTCGTTCACCGAAACTTAATTCTTTGGACTTCTTATGGAGACATTAGTAGTGTTTAGTTTATAATACTCCTGAGGGTTATGTAAAAACTTTGCAACAGCGTATTTTTTAAGTGTGTTGATGTTGGTTCGTGCACGACCAATTAGGTGTGTAACTGTTAACCTAGATCACATATTAACAGATTAATTAACCTTATGGACTTTGAAGGCAACAACTTTTTATCATTTTCACTGTGCTGCCATCTAGCGAGTTCGAAAGAAGTCACGTTATAAGTCTCATTTGAATTGCATGGAGCAATTTTGCAGTGCCTGGGAGAAGTGACATGTCAGTTTCCACAAACCTTATTTGATAATTTATTGACAACTTACGGAACATATCAAAAAATGTTTCTGGAAACTGACTTATGTCACTTTTCCCAGGCACTGCAGAACTGTACTTCCATCTAGCGGTCGTTACCAATCGACAGTGGGGATCCTGGTGGTTCTTCTCTTCCACATGTTATCATTTTTAACATGGAGCTGGCCAATCTGTTGTTATGTGTTCAGAGTATTAACTACTTCAACTGAACTTCTTGCGACATTTTTTGTTTATTTTAGATCTTTTCTTTGTGTTTCAGGACACACACAGCACGGGATGACGTCGTGGTCCAGCTTTGAATCCGTGTTCAAGTTCCTACAAGAGCGTTACAACGCTCTGGTCGGCAAAGAGGACCTCTAAAATATCAAAGAATTGCCAGCAAATATCAAAAGGTTATAACCGTTATCTGTGTTGTTATAGAAGGCCGAGAAAGGGCGAAAATTCTTTTGTTCTTTGTGCTTCTTAAAACTGCCGCTTTTGTATTCCATTGTTGCCGGGGTTTTTGGTCACGAAACTGTGATTCATTGCGATGTACATATTTTATTGGTTGTTTAACGGCGTCTGTGTGGTGTGTATTGTATTCTTTTCTTTTAAAAAGGTGTAGACTCAAGGTAATGAAAATATCTGCAGTATTTTCTCTATTTTAATCAGTGTTCAGCTCAAATGGCTAAAGGGTTATGAAGCTCCTGAGTACCAGAGATTATATCGTAATAATGACGTCGAGGGCCAGAATCTTGTCATGGGGTCCTGATAGACGATTGGTGGAACTGGAAGACCTGAATTAACAAACATCCCAAGTCCAATATTTACTGAATTTGACTTTTTATCTAATATACTGTATGTTGTATTTTGCATAGACTACCATCCTGTAAAAAATATGCGAAGTCCGAATCTAAGCCTGTGTTTTTTAATCATAAATGTATATCTCAATACTCTTGTATGTAAGACTGTGTAGTTTTCTTGCTCTTCTGAATAATCTACTTCAATGGACTTGGGATGTTTGTCAATTCAGATCTTGCACAGGATCTTGATCTAAGATCTACCACATTTATATTTGAGAACGCATTTTCCGGCCTTGTATAACAACTAAGCAGGGTTGCCAGATGTCGCAGTTTGGCGGGACATGTCCCGATTTTCGTTTAAAAATCCCGAGTCCCGCTTCGATTCGAGGCGGGAGGCAAAAAGTCCCTCCTTTAGAGAATTAACATCACTTGTATAATTTGATCGTTACCTAGTAACCATTTTCTTCCAGGGCTAAATTATAAAATTATACTAATAATAAATCTGTAGCCAAAATTTTTCTGGTAGTTTTCGATTTTCCAAAAATAATTGGTGTTAACATGTATAATTAACCATACTGAAACCGAAAATCGGTTTTTTTTTTATTTTTGTTTGTATGTCTGTCTGTCTGTCTGTCTGGATGTTTGTTACCTTTTCACGCGATAATGGCAGAACCGATTTATATGAAAATTATAATATAAATTAAGTTCGTTGTAACTTAAATTTTAGGCTATATGACATTCAAAATACTTTATTTAAAAGGGGGTTATGAGGGGGCCTGAATTAAATAAATCGAAATATCTCGCTTATTATTGATTTTCATGAAAAATATTACATAACAAACGTTTCTTTAAAAATAATTTCCGATAAGTTTTATTCTATACAAAATTTTGATAGGACTGATATTTAATGAGATAAATGAGTTTTAAAATTACAATAACAATGCCATCTAAGGCGCTGTACTGAAATAAAAACAAATGACTTCGTCTATAAGGGGCCTTGGACAACAATCGAAAGCTATTAAACATAGCCTACAGAGAATGTTTCTGTGTTTGTATGAAGTAATATCGGAAGCTAATTAATTGTTTAATTATTATTTCACCATTGGAAAGTGTAGTTTCTCAAGATGGACATAATTCTACAATGTTATTACAGTAACTTCTGAAACATATAGCAAGTAATATAAAGTATACATTAAAACTAAATGATATGTCAATCTTCATTAAACTATGGTTGCATGTAATAACAATTAAGAAACATGTTAAAGGAATTGTCATTGCACCAAATGATTGCTCTGTGGACCAAAATGACCGCATTTTAATTATTTAAATACAATTTAAATTAAGTAACATATTAAACGATTTATCCTTCTATCAGACACGAATGTTCCCTGGACCAGATGTCCTATTTTAATTATGTAATTATTTTATATTTATTTGTAACAAGTGCAGCGGAGCGCATGGGTACGGCTAGTTTAAAATAAGTTTCTTAACAATTTTGGTTTGCACATTGGAAAAAAACATATTTTGGCAAGTTTAAGGTTTGTGATAGCGAATTCAGTGGTGAAGATTACGTTTATAAACATTTAAAAAGAGACGTTAATCAGAAATGCATTACACAGAGAATGAAAAATCTTGTTCAAAATTCTAAAGTTCATTGATAAAAGCTCTGAAAATGTATATACTGTATGTTAAAAGATGGGTTTGGAACAGTAATAGTATGCTAAGTCACTAGTATGAATTTAGGTATCAATAAATGTTATGTGATTGTAATCAATTAATAAACATTGAAATTTATTCTAAATATTTTGTCACATGTGATGCCTTCTTTTGGAATTTGTGCTTTACAATTAATAATATACAGCTTGAGAAATCTATGTGATAGAACTACTATTAAGTCACTGAGTTAATAATTTGGCATAACATATTTTTGCCACAAGCCTTTCAGAAAGACTCCAGAGAAACGTGATGTAGGCTTAAATTAAAGTCGGATAAATATTGTTTTGTACTTGGAAATCTGTACCTACAATATTTTTTTTATTAAAATTGAAATTTTGAAATTCATAGTTTATAGGTTTCTTCAACTGCATGTAAAGAGATATAATATTTTCTTGTATAGTCATGAAAATGTCAACTCTGCCCATATTCATATCACTCTTCTTTAAGACAAAACGTAAGTACTGTAGCCCTATATAGGATGTCCCTCCTTGGTAGATCTAAAATCTGGCAACCCTGCAACTAAGTAACGGTTGTAACAGTGCTACTGTGAAGTTTCGGGTTTGGTCCCAGACTTATACGCTGTGTGTGATGGAAGAGTTTGTTTCTCTTACAAGACATTCGTTGGAGCACAGCCAGTACATTCCAAATCCCGTGCCTTCCAACAGATCTGCTAAAAAGAATAAGTCTTCAGTGATTGTGCACATATCCCTGCTTGTTTTTTATTTTTTTTATTGTGAAATTAATATTTCTCCGTCTGTATTGCATGTAAGTTTTTAGTATAAAAATATTTCATACTTTCAGATTCTCTTATTATCGTATCACATTTTATGTTACACCGATATACTCGTAAATGGTTCCTTGTCAGATTTCCATATTTGTAATTACTTGGTAGAATCTGTTTCCACGGACTAGACGTGAAAACCAGTTAATCACAGTAGTTTCGCATACAGCTAAATGACAGCTGTTTACTTTTAAATTAATGCATCATGTAGAAATTGACTAATGCTCAAAGTTCAAGTTGCGCATGCGTGTTGAACGAGCTCGGACGTCAAAGAGAATATAAACTAGATTATAGGCTATTCCCTCTCGTCCTAATCTCTATAAAAGCAAGATGATAAATATCATAAATATCATTATTTTGTTGATATTTATGATTCTATTAAATTTAGTGTTTCAGAAGTTGAATTAAACTGTGCAGTTGTACTTAAATCTCAATCATTTTTCGATACGGAATTTAGTTCAGAATATGTTAACTGGATAGCACATTTGTTATGCTGTTTGTGTTAGACCTTTTTCACAACCACATTCCCTTCTCAGAATGACCATATCAGCAAATAAAAATAAAAACATTCTATTAGAACCCAACCTTATACGCTTCAGGGGCCTCAACTTTCCAATTCTCTTGTTTTCAATATATTGCTAGTTTTCATTGTAACTCAATGATAGTATTTATGTATGTGTTTATTCACACTGCAATGGGTATATACCCGGTGGCAGTGGTAACTAATTACACTCAATAAAGACAATAATAAACACAATTAATAAAAATACAATTAATAATAATACTAATAATTAATACTAACAATAATTAATAATAATAATAATAATAATAATAATAATAATAAAAGGGAACATCCTAAATTAAATGAAGCACGATCAGTTAAAATAACATTTAAAGTAAATCTAATTTGTACCTTAAACCTATGTTCGAACTAAAACCCACGAGTATGATACTGTATGTTCATATCTGCACAAGTACCTTTCAACACTACACTCATTTCGCTGTCAACTCACTCACTGCACTGGAACTACGACACATTTCACTGTTCAAATACTTTGCACTGCCACTATAAACTATAAAGCTTCACTGACAGGAACACGTTTCACTTACTCAACACATTTCACTGACACAACACACTTCACTGATACAACATAATTTTTCACTGATAGAACACCTTCAATAACAAAATATCAATTACACCCTTTAAATACTGTGTATAATTATCGTCTATTAGTAAAGTCCTTAAGCCTATTTTTAAATACATTTTTGGTTGTTGGTAAAGCTTTTAGTAAGTCTGCAGGTAAAGCATTCCAGTCCCTGATAGTACGATTGAGAAAAGAAAACTTTCCAGTGTCCGTCCTCTGTCTTCTTCCCCTCAATTTATAAGAGTGGTCGTTTCTTGAAGAGTAATTATGCCTATGTTTTAGCAAATTAATTACTTTTTTGTCGTGTGTTTGTTGAAAAGAGGATTCTCTGTGTGCCTACCATATGATTGGGAAGTCCTACATTTGTTTAGTGTTAGAATGGAAATGGGCCGTTTCAGCAAATTAATTACTTTTTTTGTCCTGTGTTTATTGAAAAGATGATTCTCTGTGTGCCTACCATATGATAGGAATTCCTACATTTGTTTAGTGTTAGAATGGAAATGGGCCAAATTGTCAAGCCCTTGAACTATGGTAATTCATCTTTATTAGGTAAAATCGTATTTTTTTCAGTGTCCATTGTGACTGGTGAGGTCAAATCGATTTGTTACATACATATAGGCCTATACTTATCCCCGTTATGAAATATATAGGTCTATGTACAGAATGAAACGTAAGTAATATCATTAATTTCAAGTTTTTTTTTTTAAGAAATACAAAAAGAATTTAATTCAGTTTTGCTTCCTTTTCGAGATAAAAATTGTTTTACGTGAAACATTTCGTAGATTGTTTTGAGAAAGCCATTAATTTAATTTCCAATATATTCAGTCAATTTAAGAGAGCGGTGCATTATGATAATAAATGATTGAAAGAAAATTTTAGTTTTGTCCTTTAAATGTGCAGAAGTTTGATCCAAACAAATGTAACATTTTAAAATTCCTTTGCAGATCGAAAAGTTATATTTGTTCGGATCAAATTTCTGCACATTTAAGAGACAAAACTAAAATTCTTCAATCATTTATTATCATAATGCAGCAGTCTCTTAAAATCGGCTTAAAAATCGATAATGTGTTAAATTGGAAAAATCATATTAAAGAAATTACCGCCAAACTAAATTCAGCTTGTTTTGCTATTAAGACCTATGCAAAAGATAGTAAATATCAATACCTTAAAAACAATATACTTTGCATACTTCCACTCGGTAATGAGTTTTGGAATAATATTCTGGGGAAATTCCACAAAAAGAGTAATTAGAATAATAGTAGGTGCCAAATCTAGGGAATCGTGTATGACTATTTTCAAAAAACTACAAATAATGCCCATGGCTTCTCAGTATATCTTTTCATTAATAATCTTCCTCGTATGTAATCGTGAAAACTTTGTAACTAATTCAACAGTTCATAGCATAAATACACGTCTAAAAATGACTTCCATACTCCATCGGCAAGTCTATCGTGCTATCAAAAAGGAGTGCGTTATATGGCAGTAAAATTTTTTAATAGCCTCCCTATCGATATAAAAAATGAAACTCAAAACATAAGATTATTTAGGACCAAATTAAAGAAGTACCTAATTTCTCACGCCTTCTATTATGTAGGTGAATTCATGACATTCAATAACACTTCATGAAATTGATACTAAAACTTTGTGTTGTACTAGTAGACTATATTGTAAATCTCGTCTGTATATATTTGATCTAGACTGTGACTATAAATTAAGACTTTATAATAGTATTAAGTTTTTTGACTTGTTCCATATTCTAGCTGTAAAACAATATATGAATACCATGGAATGTTAATAAATACAATACAAAAATTGACTGAGCATATTGGAAATTAAGTCAATGACTTTTTTAAAACACGCTATGAAATGTTTCATATAAAACATTTTTTTGTTTCTGGAAAAGGAAACAAAAACGAACAAAATTGTATTGAACTTTTTTGTTTGAAGTATCTCACGCAAATTAATGACTTTACATAAGGTTCACCTTGTGTGTATTCGTATTATATAGAAGAACTATTATGTTTGTGGTTCCCTTATAGGACTAAACCAGAAAACAGCCAGTGAGTAATTTTAATTTTTAACATTCGTTACTAGAGAAGTTGGGTTAATTCATTCTTAACCGTGCTTAATGTATCGTACAGTTGCCGACCTGTAATGAACAAAAACAGGTAATTTATTAATTTAAACACAAGTTCATCTAGAACTTTATGTGCCGTAATTCATTAGATAAATTACACTCCCCCCTTGCACATGCATGACTGTACTTAAATAAACTATTTTCTTCAGGTGTTCTGTCACGTTCACTTCTAGTTTTAGGCATTGAAATTTCATTAATATGCAATTCTAAAAATCGGGCGCAAAAATGATTTCGTATATCGATAATATGATGGCAATTTGGTTTGATATACAGACTTTTATGAATTGTCAGTATTGATTTATTAGGAGAACATATTTTTGTACTTTTGCATGGAATACCCACTGATAAATACGAGTATGGTTCAAGACATGTTTTTTGAATCATGGAGCTCATCAGGTTCTGAGGTTGATAGTCTTGATGGATTCTATAGGTAAGTTTTGTTGTTTACTGTCGAATTATACATCGATATTATGCAAGGTATGACTTGAAATATAGGTAGACCCGTTATTTTAGATTAACAGTAGTTGTTTTTGTAATAATAATAATAATAATAATAATAATAATAATGATGATGATGATGATGATGATGATGATGATGATGATGTAAAATGACCGTAGTGTTATTACTAGAGCTATGGGTTTTATTACCTAAAAGCTTTTGGTTTTTTTTTTTTCTGAATATTAACTCCTTGCATTGACCATAGTGGATTGTTCAGCATATAAAAATATAAGGGGAGAAACGAGGAGTGAAAAAAAGTACAATGTCTGTCCTCTGAGTGACTAATTTTTTTACAGCTGTGTTAATAGGGTCACTGACTGTTTATGAATTACTGTCTGGCAACAGCGGGGTTGGAACCCCTTAAATGTCGCATATTTTGTAGAGGTGAAGAGGGTGAAGTTGATACTGACCAGCAACAATCTGGCCATATTCCTAGCATTGTTTTGTCCTTTGTATTTTGACAACTCAATGCTAGCGAATCTAGTTAGCTTCAAATTTCATTTAAGGAACACTGGGTCAGAGTTTTTTTTTATGAATTTCTTTCAAATTCGGCGGGTTTATTGTGTCTGTACATTTAAATAACTGTATCAAATTTCATCAAGTTTCATTCATTAGTTCCTTAGATATTAATTTTAATTTATTTTAATGATATTAAATTATGCATAAATTCAAAACATCCCTGATGGCTTCAGAATTGTTTTCGCTTTTAAAAATTTTCTGTGAAGGACATACATTTCAAGATAAAGGAAACTGGGCATGGATTTTTAAATTTGAGAATTTGTTCATGAGACAAAAATTTTCTCACAAATCATAATTTTTGCGTGATAATTTTATTTAATTTTTAAAAATTAAAAATCCTCATCATGAAAAGTTTTCAGTGAAAAACTGATTCCATACACAGCTTTGTGTATTGGAGAATGTTGAGTATTGTTGCAAAATTTTATGTAAATCGGTGCAAATGGAAACCGCTAGGAACTTTATTATTGACCAAAGACTTAGTATTAAGAAAACTTTATTTTTAGTGGGTGTGGTAGGTTTAAAAGAGCTGCGCATAGCATTTAAAAATGGTTACCAGACCTTTAAAAGTATTAGACAGGAATTACATATAGGACAGAATGTTAAACACATGTATAAGGTAATTATTTATGTAAAAAAATTATGTGTTTTTACCATTTTGGTAAGTATTTCTAAGGAAAGGAAATCCAAATTAACCAAACGCAAACAAAACATCTTGCCATTATTGACACAAAGGACATGAATAAAACTCGGAGAATTTTTTGAAACTATTGCAATATGTCCAAAAATATGTTTTTCTACCATTTTTAGTCAAATGTGACAATGCTAGAAAATGGTAAAATCAGTGCCTGATGGATCACATCCTATTGCTGCTTACAGCTTTACGCAGCTATAGGAATGCGATCCAGCAGGCAATGGGTAAAATATTCATTTATATGACTTATAAAACCCGTGTTATCGTGTTCAGAAAAGCTAGAAATGTGTTTGATTTCATTTAAGTTGTAAAAAGAAACCAGGATAAAAATATGACGTCATAGAAGTCAGAGCTCTTGTAATTACAGTAAATATTTACTATGTAAAGTTGCTTGAAATTTATTTCACTGTCTGAGTTTCGGCGTAATAGATCGACTATTGATCAGATTTTTTGTATTCGGCAGATAATGGAGAAAAAATGGGAGTATAAGGGTTCAGTACATCAGTTATTCATAGATTTCAAAAAGGCATATGACTCGGTTAAGAGGGAAGTATTATATGATATTCTTATTGAATTTGGTATTCCCAAGAAACTAGTTCGATTAATTAAAATGTGTCTCAGTGAAACATACAGCAGAGTCCGTATAGGTCAGTTTCTATCTGATCCTTTTCCAATTCACTGCGGGCTAAAGCAGGGAGATGCACTATCACCTTTACTTTTTAACTTCGCTTTAGAATATGCCATTAGGAAAGTTCAGGATAACAGGCAGGGTTTGGAATTGAACGGGCTACATCAGCTTCTTGTCTATGCAGATGACGTGAATATGTTAGGAGAAAATACACAAACGGTTAGGGAAAACACGGAAATTTTACTTGAAGCAAGTAAAGCGATCGGTTTGGAAGTAAATCCCGAAAAGACAAAGTATATGATTATGTCTTGTGACGGGAATATTGTACGAAATGGAAATATAAATATTGGAGATTTATCCTTCGAAGAGGTGGAAAAATTCAAATATCTTGGAGCAACAGTAACAAATGTAAATGACACTCGGGAGGAAATTAAACGCAGAATAAATATGGGAAATGCGTGTTATTATTCGGTTGAGAAGCTCTTGTCATCCAGTCTGCTGTCCAAAAATCTGAAAGTTAGAATTTATAAAACAGTTATATTACCGGTTGTTCTATATGGCTGTGAAACTTGGACTCTCACTCTGAGAGAGGAACATAGGTTAAGGGTGTTTGAGAATAAGGTGCTTAGGAAAATATTTGGGGCTAAGCGGGATGAAGTTACAGGAGAATGGAGAAAGTTACACAACACAGAACTGCACGCATTGTATTCTTCACCTGACATAATTAGGAACTTGAAATCCAGACGTTTGAGATGGGCAGGGCATGTAGCACGTATGGGCGAATCCAGAAATGCATATAGAGTGTTAGTTGGGAGACCGGAGGGAAAAAGACCTTTAGGAAGGCCGAGACGTAGATGGGAGGATAATATTAAAATGGATTTGAGGGAGGTGGGGTATGATGATAGAGACTGGCTTAATCTTGCACAGGATAGGGACCGATGGCGGGCTTATGTGAGGGCGGCAATGAACCTTCGGGTTCCTTAAAAGCCATTTGTAAGTAAGTAAGTAAGTAAGTCTGAGATTATGTTGATCAGATATAGTCGACCACAGTCTAGTATATACAGTCACGAAGCTTGGGTTTTGAGGGTACTAGGAACAATAGACTGTGCCGGTACTATTTCGCATTGTCTGTAATGAGGCGATTGTAGCGACCCTAGTGGTCAGCAGCTATCTATGGATGCATATTTACTACGTATTGAGCTTCGTGACTGTATATACTAGATGTGGTAAGACATTCATTTTCCGAGACGCAGTACCGTTACCTTCCAATTCGTAAAATTCTCAGTGTACAGACTGACCCAATACCAACAAATGGTAATCAAATGTTAATGTTTATTCAAATATTCTCCCATCAGTTTCTAAACGTTCTAGAACACAATACTGCGTAATAGGCTTTGTTAATTCTTTAGAATAACGTGTGACGTTCCAAGCATTCATCTATAAAATAATGTGATGAAGTTAGCGATGAATTAAAATCGAGTTCTCGAATTATCGAACTCTTAGATTTCCTGAAAGCGCCTTATGATAATAGTAGACCAGAGGTTACCAACCCTACTTCTGTGAACGCACCCCCCACTTCCGCCCCGATCTCAGTCTTCAGTTGACTAGTGTGTAGTATTGTTGTGTGTGGTTCTATCTTCAAGCCAGCCCGTCTTCAACGCGAGGATACAAGGTATGTTGAGTGATTTCTGTGTGCCGTAGACGGTATCAGATCAGACTTTCCATAAGCAGTAGCCTCGCTGAAGAAGAAAAGGTCAAAAGAACGCTTCTTGTTTATCAGAGGGCGTCGGGGTTATCGCTTGACCCTCGTGACCCATCCCGAAGATAAATAAACATAAATCACAGCGAAAAGAATTCCCACATCTGATTGTGTTTGTGAGGCATTTTCCTTTACGTCAGACTACGTTATCAGCTCCAGTAACGAGGCCGTTGGTAATCGTCTGTAGAAGAGAAGAGTAGGCTCTTCACAGAAATTTCACATCATGTATGTTTGCGCGTCATGCGACAAACTTGAGGAGCGTCTGCGCACGTCAAGTTATTATGCATATTATTGTGTGCCTTCTTTATTTATCTTACATTTCTTTATCTATTGTCTCTTGTTAGTGTAGGCCTCTAGTAAACTATCAAGTCAGTCATCTTGTACAATTTCTCGGTGATCCTTTACAGTTTGATAACTTCGTGCCCAGCTGGTTAAATGGTCCATCAAATCCTTTCACTATCCATCCTAACTTTTTGTGTTTATATTATATTAGTTAGTTAATAATGGAGCTCGACAAGGTTGTCCACTGTCGCCAACTTTATTTAATATTTATATAAATGAAATTATTTTAAAATGGAACCAAATCTACAGATCAGGACTCAAAATAACCAGTGCTCTAACATTAAATACCTTACTCTGCTGATGATCAAGTCATAATTTCCAATTCAGAGGATTATATACATTAAATAAAATATTAAAAGATTTTGGGATGGAAATTTCAGCACAAAAATCAAAAGTAATGGCATTTTTAGGACAAGACCCAGTCAAAAGTAAGATAATACACAATAACCAATGCCTCGAGCAAGTACAAAATTTCAATTATCTGGGTTGTGAAATATCTTATCAAAATGAAAAAGATGTGAACAAGAAAATTACCAAATTTACACAAATTCTAGGAATAATAAACAATACATTAAAAGCTAAATTAGTACAAAAATCTACAAGAATAAAAATATATAATACACTAGCATTACCCTCCCTTTTATACGGAAGCGAGATTTGGACATTAAAGAAAAAAGACATGAACAGAATCAAAGCAATGAATTTTTTCAGGACAGCAGGATATACTCTTTTAGACCGAAAAAGGAATGAAGAAATTTTAGAACAATTAGAAGTAGAGTCAGTAGAAGAAAAAATCAGCAGATACAAATTCAATTGGCTAGATCATGTAAGAAGAATTGAAATTCAAGAATCCCAAAAATTATGATGCAGTATAAACCCAGAGGACATCGTCGATCAGGAAGACCTTTTAGAAGACTGCTAGATGGGGCCGAAACAGGTCTACAGAGGCCTAATTCGTGAAGGATGATGATTATGTTTTTTAAACGTACTGGACTAACTTTTTTAATGACATTAAACTTAGTGTTCTTTGTACATGCTTTTTTTTTTCAACCGTTCGCATAGGGTAATATATTTACAGATAGAAATTTTCAGTTGCTGCATTTTATTTATATAATTTGTCGAGTTTGTCACAGTCGCAGAACAGTGAAACATCTTGAGTAATATAACTTATTTTGTATCTTCGTAATACTTTGGTGTTATAAAATATGTGATTAAAATGAAAGACGAAAAAGAAATCACAATGTTTCTTATTTTGATTATGATTTACCTCACTCTTTCACGGAATCACACTATTGAGAATTGCGTATAGCCCTAAACGCTATTGGTTCAGACTAAAATAATAATTTTGTAGAAATTTCTCTTAGTCTTGTAAGAGGTATTGATGCATTGGACCTTCGTTATAAACAAAAGCGAAAGAATTTACTATGAAAGAGTAGTCTAAAAAAATTATGGTTTATTTAACGATGCTCTCAACTACCATTGTTATATCAGCGTCGCCGGTGTGCCGGAATTTTGTCCCGCAGAAGTTCTTTTACATGCAGTAAATCTACTGACATGAGCCTGTCGCATTTAAGCACACTTAAATGCCATCGATCTGGGCCAGGATCGAACCTGCAATCTCGAGTATAGGAGGCCAGCGCTATACCAACAGCGCTACCTCGGCCGACAGTAGTCTATGTTACGTAAATAGGTACTCCATGTTTGGTGCTAAAAAGTTTAGCTGATTCATTCATCGTGTTCTGCCCAAGGACAGGTCTTTCGCTGCAAACCCAGCATTCTCTAATCTCTCCTATTTTCTGCCTTCCTCTTTGTCTCCGCATATGATCCATATATATCTTAATGTCGTCTATCATCTGATTTCTTCTGGTCCGAACTCTTCTCCCGTTTACCATTCCTTCCAGTGCATCCTTAAATAGGCAGTTTCTTCTCAGCCAGTGACCCAGCCAATTCCTTTGCCTCTTCCTGATCAGTTTCAGCATCATTCTTTCTTCACCCACTCTTTCCAACACAGCTTCATAGCCGAATGGGAGTATACTTCACGTCCGGAATCTTTTACCGTGGAAAGACTCATCATGCCGTTTTTCTTAGGAAGAATAAATGTGGTAGCTTTCCGTTGCTTTCCGCACACTACACACTCTTTCGCATCTTAAAACATTCCATGGGGGCCTAGCATGGAGGTGAGGAGAGTGGATTTGACTAATTAGGCCCTCCATCGTAAGGGTTAAATATCAGTTATATCAGGGTTTTTGACCGAATCAGAGACCGGAAATCCCAATTAGTTTTTGCCCCACCCTCATAGCTGATTCTATATTATGAATTTTTAAAGCAATAGTTACGTTAAAAAATCGATTTTGATAAAATTGAATATCGACAGCTGATAAAATACCTATTTTTTTAAAAGATGGCTGAACTAGCGCTGAGTTTGTTTCTCGTACTCCGCTTCCATACCTTCAGCTGTCTCCTCTGTAATGCCAATAAAATTTTGGTGATATTATGAAAGTTTCATGCTAGTGTTCACTCACGCTATGCCTTGCATATACGAATCTGTGACAGGTTAGTGTAGGCTTTTGTTATGCTTTGCAAAGACTGGTGATTTTTTTTAGGTTAAACGAGTGCTGAGATAGTTTCCTTCCCACTTCGTTTTCACACCTTCAGCTGTCTCCTCTGTAATACCAACATAACTTTGGTGAAATTATGAAAATTTCACGCTAGTGTACACTCAGGCTATACGAATCTGTGACAAATTAAGTTACGCTTTTGTTATGTCTTGTATATACGAATCTGTGATAAGGTTAGGTTAGTTTAGGCTTTTATTATGCCTTGCATATAGTCGAAATTGGGAAAGGTTGGTGATTTTTTGTGACGTCAGTACTGGTCTATGACGAACTAAGCTTTTGTAATGGCAGATATAAAAAACGAAGTCACATTAGGAAAACTTTGTGTTTATTTCGTTATTATTTGTTCTGTTTTAGTGTTTCTAGTGCTTAATACAAATTATGCTTATTTCATATAACATCGTATCGTATGTTTTATATTCTTACGTTTCCGTTTATCACTATAGAAACCGCCACATATTCACCTCCATTATGACGAATCTCTCATTTAAATATAATTTGCTACATTTTCCAACAAGTATATCGCTATAAAATCCTTGCATATTCAACTCCATATTCACACAAAAAAAATCCCTTATAAATTCAACGATTTTCACTTCTAAAATCACCAAAATTACCTGTGTTTATCCTAGTTTTTTGTGACAAAGACTGCTAATTATAACAGACTACTTAAAACAAGGTAAAACTGTCTTATTTCGTAATAATTAACTAAGTTTTGGCAACAAATATAGTAGAGAAACGTCCTGGTAAAATTTCCAAACGTGTGCTGTTCTTCCAAAACAATGCACTAGCTCATAAATTCTGATTGTATTGCAGAAAATTTATGAAGTTGGCTTTGAATTGATTTACCATTCCCCATATTTTCCAGATTCAGCCCCATCAACCTATTGTCCATTCCTGAAAGAAGAAAGAAAGAAAGAAAAATAACATTGAAAGGAAATGAGTTTTCATCGAATGAAGCACTAATAATGCGGAGGAGTGGTTTTCAGATTAAAACAGACACTTCTGTGACCTTTTTGTAAATTATGTATGCTTAAAAAGTGTTTATGGTGAATAAATAAACATTTGTTTTGGAATACAGTAACTTTTTTCATGTGAAGCTTAGAACTTACAAATAGAACTCGTATACCATACCTACATGAGTTAGTAATAAAACTGGTTTAAAACTTTAGACATATTACTTGCAGTGCAATTTTAATTAATTAAAAGAATACTGGAGTTTCAAACTAGAAGTAAATTTGGTCTTATTGTTAATTTTAACATCTCGAAGTAATTTAAACTAGCGAAATAATAGCATTTAATAAAAAAAAATTGACAGAAGATTGCTTAAAATAATATCACTAAACTGTGTTTATGCAGTCTACCCTCTTTTTTGTCTTTCATTTCGATGTTTTTATGGAACTCCGTTTGACTACACAGGAAGCATACACACGACCGCAATGACGTAACGGCGAATCAACACGCCGCCGACCCAGTGTGCTGCGCCAGTATGTTTGAATTTTATTCGGGATATTCAGATGGTTAGAACTGGTGTGGAACCCTACTTCCTTGTGCTCCACATTACTGGAATGTCTGAAATTGTCCGAAAGTACTATAAAGGCCCGCTCCCACTTAAAGGAATCGAATCGAATTGAAACGAAAAATATGCTGCCGCTCACATCTAGTGGAATCTAATCGAACGGTACTTTTGTGTTTTGTCATACAAAAGATGATAATTCTGCACAAGATTTGTTAATTTTTCTTCGTTCGTATTAATTTGTGACTTGTATAGGCCTACGTACTATTTCAGCAATAACTTTCAATAGTAAATAAATTAAGCCACGAGAAATTACGATCATATCCGAAACAAATTCTGTTCCGACAGTGGAATAAATATTCTATAGTCCCGTCGCTCTAATTTCCGGCAGCCAATCGCGTTGCAGGTCGGCTACATTTAAACGTGTGCGTCTTGTGATTCGCTGATTCATTTCTTAAGGCTCGATAAATACTTAATATAATCGCCCGCCATTTTAGCTCTTTCGTTGCCGTTCGCAGAAAGCACACGAAGACGTTATTTGCTGAATTACATTGCGTTTGATTTATTGTCATAGGAGCTACGACATGATAATGTTTAACAGTATGGTAAATAGAGTCCTCGTATGGTAGCTCGGCAACGTAAGAACAAAAATGGCGAACGATACTACCTACTAGACTTTATAGAGTCTTCACTTTCTAAGACGTAAGCAAAGAGGCGGAGTCACGCCGGAAATAACAGCGTCGGGACTATAGCTCCTGAATTATATTCTGTTCGATTCGTGTCGACGCGCGCTTTCTGCTATCTTCCATTTAAATACATTATGAAGAGAAATTTTGTTCGATTCGATTCCACTAAGTTGGCGCGGGCCTTTAGGTCCGTTCATATCTGCAGACACGACAAATCTTCTTCTGTACATTCTGTACATAGGCGCGTTCATATCTATTCTACCGTGCCCGCAAAACATTCTGGCGGAGAATAATATTGTATATACAGTGGATAACAGTTATATTTGTACAGCTGTATTTAATATTTAAAACAACGTTTTTTCTGCAGAAATAAATATTGTATTCTTCTGTTTTATGTTGAATTATAGATTATCTACATACTTAACAATAATAACATATAAAAATAATTTTTCAAATACTTTAACATAACAACTTCCTCTATTTAAACAAAAACACGGCCTTTTCCCTGCAACATTCTTATTTGTACAGTTACAAAAATAAATTATAAATGTTTCTTTGTTTTTACATTTATGGCACAGACGGGAAGTTTTAATACTTTGTTGAATAGCCCCTAGCATTCAATACAGCTCTGCACCTTTTTTGCATGACTGTACAAGCCTAAGACAAGTGGCAGGTTTAATTTCTTCCCACGTCTTCAAAATAACTTTCTTTAGATCTTCTTTAGATATTACTTTACATTTACGAACTCTTCTCTTGAGAATTGGCCATAGATGCTCAATAGGATTAAGGTCCACAGATTGGGCAGGTGTTCTGAGCTGTTTAGGAACATTTCAGATGAGCCACAGTTTGTTAATTTCTGCTGTATGCTTGGGGTCGTTATCTTGCTGAAACACGTAAGATGCTGATAGTCCCATTTTTTCCACACTTCGTTTGACATTATTTTTTAAAATGTTCAAATAACCCCATTTGTTCAAGTTGTCAACAATGAAATGAATCGTACCCACTCCATCTGATGACATACACCCCCAAAATTTAATTGATCCACCTCCGTGCTTGACTGTTGGTAAAGTATTCTCCACATTATCGGCCGTATTGGCTTTCCTCCACACCGTCTGTATTCCATCAGATCCAAATAGATTTATTTTAGTCTCATCAGAGCAAATCACAGTATTCCAGAAGGTTTGAGGTTTGTCCTGGTGCTCTTTAGCAAATGCCAGTCTTGCTTCACGATTCTTTTTACTTACATATGGCCTTTTTCTTGGGATTCTGCCGCGATACCCATGCTGCCATAGTACTCTTCGAACGGTCTGACTGGATACCTTCTTACTCGATGCCTGTTGCAACATCTGCACAATTTCTGGTGCAGTTACACGTGGGTTCACTTTAACTTTGTTAATAATGAAACGTTTTTCTCTCTCATTCAGGAACGATTCTCTACTTCTTCTCGGAATATTCTTAATGGAACCATTATATTTGAACTTATTTACTATATAACTTACTGTTGAGTGAGGTTTTTTCACAATATTACCAATTTTCCTGAGTGAATAGCCCCTCAAAGCAAGACTGATTATCGTATGTTTAAGTTCTTTGCTTAGCTCCTTCCCTTTCTTCATGTTGGACACGGCTGATATAATACATAACAGACAACATCGCAACTCCCCCACCCCAATAGGTACGGAAACTAGTTAACCATCTATGCACACAGTAAATGTAACGTATCTTTGTAAAGTGTATAAATAAGAGTGTTGCATGATATGTTGCCTTATTGTGATGCATTTACTTCCCACTGTTTATAAATAACACTGTCATCATTTTGTTACATTGTACCTATTTAGTATAAGGATTTTAATAATATATTAAAATATTTTAAAGTTTAAATCAATTTATAAGAAAAACCAAGTTATTTCTTTACAAAATTTCAGCCTGTACAAATATAACTGTTATCCACTGTATATTTTTTAACGATCGTGGTTTTTTGTTTTTTGTTTTTTTTTTTTTTTCAGCTATTGTTGTTAGGTCTTGAAAGTTAGAATTCCCACACAGAAACTTGTTGCTAAGGAAACCATTCTTCATAACATAAAATTATACTGAAATAGACCCATTACAGTGCAGTTTTGCGAAGGCTTTGGAATAATATTGCTCTAAATTTTCAATGCAAAATATATTGTAGCCTACTAGTGGCATGTGCAGCAAATGCTGCAAACTAAGTTCATTAGACGTTCAAATAAACATTTTTCAGATTTATTTTCAATGAAGAATATCAGACATTCTGAAAGTTATTTGTTTCCATAATAATGAAAGATACTCTCTCTCTCTCTCTCTCTCTCTCTCTCTCTCTCTCTCTCTCTCTCTCTCTCGAGTCAATACTGAAGAGAACCACGCATATAAATATTTACACACACCGCCATTAAATATATTAAAAAGACCCAACCCCCACTTGATTAATAACTATAAAAATATTTGATTTTTAATAATATTATTATCTTACGTAAGTTTTATAGTTTTCAGTAACATGTACTATATAAATATACTATATAGCCGCCACTCAGTAAAATATAGAAATCAAAATCTAATTTAAGTTATTCTCTACATCTACTTATATAACCCAAAAAGGGTTTCACTTTCATATCATCAACATAGCATTAATATGTATAATTAATGAAAAATAGTCACATCATGGCATTAACTACAATAATATTTCATTTCTAATGGTAATAATGTCATCAAACCACCTCAAGTTTTGTAGTTTTTAATATCCAATACACAGCTGTACCCAGAAAATTACACACCACAGAATCGAACTTGTAAATAATTTTTAGTAAGTTAAGTTTTTAATAACCAATTAATTTGAGCTGTAAATATGTCAGCATTCTTGCAGATCATGGCCTTCGTGTAATATTGTTTACTGTAGTGTGTGTTTTGTTTTATTCTGAAATTCAATTAGCTAGTTCTCAAAACTGACGACATATGGATTTTGGAAAATAGATTTGCAATTTTAAAAATATGATCGTGCAAAAAATGTACAATAAATGTTTGTGAAGTGAATTACAAAAAGCACTTCCTAACCTTTTATCGTAGTAACTTATACTATTGTCTTTGCTGTTACATGTCTGTTGTTGTCTGTCCCATCCATGCGGCCAGTGTGAATACATATCCCAGACCGTAAATACAAGATCTGAACGAATTGTTAATGTAATTAGTTAGACAACGTGTATTCCTGTGTGATCTAAGTGACAAGATATATTTCTCCTTTCACGGAGCCCGAAGGCTTGCACAGCAGCCTGAAGATTATTATGATTACCACTCTTGTTCCGTGAATGATATTTGTCGCCGAACGGTCGCGCTTGTACGAATATAGCATGTTGCATGGTGAGCTTAACCGGGACTATGGTAATGATGATGATGATAAGTGAATAAATGATGGCGAAGTGAGCCCGAGGTCCAACGCCAAAGCTTATAAATTTCGGTAGATAATGCGCTTTCACCCTCTTGTATTAATTCTGCTGGAATTTGATCGATACCCAGAGACCTGTAATTTTTCAGCTTTTCTATCGCAATTTAGACTTCAGAAAGTGTGGATTCGGGTATAAATGGCTCAGCAGTTTGTATTTGAATTTCGTCCCGATCATTTACATTTAGTAGTTACCTAAAATAGTTTTTCCATCTGTTCAGGACTGAATGCCATGTATTGTGGGTCCCTATCACCACGGCATGGCGCGTCCTCAGGTTGCGGATAGAGGAGACGGCCTCCAGATATGGAGGGTAGCTGCGAATATATTGAATAAGCAGTCGTGGACAGCCGATAAGGGGTGGTCCTCCAGCTTGGGGGTTGGGCGAAGGGCTAACAACCCATCACCGTAAAAAACAGCTTGTTACGAATCCCTACAATAAGCCTCGGAATAGGACTGATTCTCTGGCACGACCACAGCAAAGGAATAAGGTTTTGAGATTTGGCACTTGGAACGTAACTAGTCTTTATAGAAAATGGATTTGAGGGAGGTGGGATATGATGATAGAGACTGGATTAATCTTGCACAGGATAGGGACCGATGGCGGGCTTATGTGAGGGCGGCAATGAACCTTCGGGTTCCTTAAAAGCCATTTGTAAGTAAGTAAGTTCAGGACTGAATGAGAGTCTGCAAGCAAGTCACCATTCTCATCCTTGACCACGTTTACCCTTGCCTGATATCCATTCTTAAATTCCTTTATACCCTTATATAAATCTCTAATGTTTTTATTTTTACTATTTGTTTCTATCTCATTGAGTTTTTCCTTCAAGTAATCTCTCTTTTTGTTCCTAAGTGTACGATTTGCTTCCCGTCTTTTATTGAAATAATTACGGTATCTCTATTCGCCTCAACTGGATCCTGTAAGAATTTAAATTTTGCCTGTTTCCTTCTTTGTACTACCGTGCAACAATCTTCATCAAACCACGATTTCTTTTTCTTAGTTTCATAATAAGCTATGCTCTGCTCAGCTGCGATTTTGATACTATCTCTGATATTTTCCCACACACAATTACGTCACTCACATTAGCGTTGTAGGTAAGGTAAATAAACAATAACACAAATTGCATAATTTTTAAAATTATGATACATTTCGGCGGGCACTCTTTTCTACTATAACCAATAAATACTGAAGTCAAAGTTTCTCGCCGTTTGAAATGCTTAAATATACCCAGATATGCAGGGTTATTCTAAAAGATGGACCCAATTTCATTCATTTGTATTTCACGACATACAACTTGAACATGAACAGTCTACCGAACGAAAGAGGAAGTTCCAAAGTTTTGTTTTCCACCGCGTGGGCGGTCGGTGATAGTTGCATAAACGGCCGCTAGGGTTCTCGCGCCAATAGGCAGGGCATTTCGTGTCAGTTGTGAGTAAGATGGCTACCATGCAGCATAAGGTTTTCTGCGTGCTAGAGTTTGCACATGTTGAAACAATGGCTTTTTCCTCAATTTACCGAAGATTCACAAGACTTCATTTTCCAACAGGATGGAGCTTCGCCCCATTGGCACCGTGACGTCCGAGGATTTTTAAATCAATCCCTTCCTCAACGATGGATAGGTGGCATGGGAAATCAAGACCTGGCTGTACACTTCTGCCACCGAGATCTCCTGATCTCACGCCATGTGACTTTTTTTTTGTGGGGTTATGTGAAGGAGGCTGTTTACGTCCCACCTCTACCAACAGTTCTAGCCGAACTGCGGAACCGTGTCACTGCTGTGGTGAACTCAGTAACACAAGACGTGCTTCTTCGCGTGTGGGACGAGTTTTGCTGCCGCTTAGATGTTTGCCGTGCAGCAGAGGAGGGACACATTGAACATTTATAACCTGTGTTAGAAAAACTTTGAAACTTTCTCTTTTTATTAGTATGTAGATCATACCTGCACAAACAGCGCTCAACGACCGCGCCGGGAGAGCTGTGTTTTCCGCTCGCCGAAACGGAGAGGAAGATACGTCAGAGAGACATAGACTTGCTATATGTAGAGGAGAGGGAAACGACCACTCAGCTATCTATAAATAGTGGAGTGCAGTGTGTAGGCCTATTCTCAGTAACTGTTTCACGTTGCTTACCTACTGCTATAGTACAGTATGGAGGAACCTAAAAGACGGAACATAACATTTAACATTTCACGATTTACAGCTCGAACTTATTGATCTTCAATGTGACCTAAGGGCTAAAGATCGTTTGAATAATACTACTAGCCTGGTTGAGTTTTACAAGACTAAACATTAGCAATAATATCCATGTTTACACAGGCTGGCTGTGAAAATGATTGCTATGTTTGGCTCAACATTTATATTTGTGAGAAACTGTTTTCTATAATAAACTTTAATAAAGGCAGACATCGAACAACTGCAACTGATGTTTCATTACGATCAGTAGGCTACTGTTCCTTTCAGCTGCCAAGAGCATAAAACCTCGTTTTGATGTTCTGATAAATAAAAATATAACAAAATGATATTGTACATTTAAGTAGCTATAGAATTTCTATTATTTCTGTAAAATAAATATTTCTTTATTAATTAATAATAGTCCAAGATAGTTTTGCAAACATTGAACGGGAATTCATTTCATAAACACTCGTAATAGTACTTCCTTCTGTGTATATTTTGTACGAGATCACCCCTTCTTCCAGTCCACCCTTATACAGAGCGCAGCAAATATCTGCATTCCGCTCATGAGCTGTGAGCCGGCTCGGAGAGCGCAAATCTTGTGCAGGCCTGATGTAGATTGTTCATGTCCAATTTATACTTCATTAAATATAAATTAATGAAATTGGGTCCATCTTTTAGAATAACCCTGTACATTGTAAGCCAATTAGAGAAAGTTAGCGATTAAGATATGCATTTATTATTGACATTTAATCAAAGTCGAATTTCATTTTTGGCATCTATGGGCAGATGAAGTGAATAAAGTAGTAACCGATACTCCATGTGATGAATGGCCCACGAGACAATTTGTATACAGGGTTGATTACGTGATTACATAGAGCAGCGGTGGCGAAAATGTAATCGTGCGCCGAGCCACTGTGCAACCTGCAACGTGCATAGCATGTAGGGAGGCGGGTACCCGAAGGGGAAGTGAAGCAACTGTCTGACTTATTAACGGATTTTAATTTTCCTTACGTCAAGCACTTAAATATAATTTTATACAGTACAAGGCTACAAACTAATGTTTATTACGTGTAACGAAGATTAACTGTCTTCAGAATGTCTCTGCGACAAAGTTTCAAAATCAGGAATTATGTCACTTACTGCCAGTCGTAGTTGATGACGAAAGTATTCGTCTGTCAGTCGTGATCTAAATTTGGTTTTTACTATTTTAATTGTTGAAAATAATTTCTCACAAACGTAAGTTGTAGCGAACATGGCTTCAACAGAGCAAGCGAAAGAACGAAGCTTCGGATATTTGTTTTTTGGCAAAGATTTGACAGTTCAACAATTGTCAAGTCCTTACATCTAGCTTTCATTTGACATCACATAGTAAATCAGTGAGTTCAAATTGAAGAGCTAACCGCACTATTTGTACATCTGCTGAAAAAGGGTCGACGTACAGAGGTGATGATGATGATGATGATGATGATGATGATGATGATGATGATATCACTTAACCTTTTAATGTTTCATCAGTAACATGTAGTATAATGCCGTTTTATGTTATACAGCCGTTTTCCTCGTAATACTTGTGAACAAATCATACATTTAATATTCTCATCATATTGACAGCAAAAAAATGCGTCCTACCATCCTACGTAGAACTTTCGTACATGGTTTCGAGAGAGACGTATGCCACTCGCAGGTCAGAGACAAATCTTTGATGGGCGATCATAAGAGTACAAGTCAATTTTTGGCGAAATTGAGATATGTACAGTTTTGTCATCATCAGCTCGATATCTATGTCTGGTAAAAAGAGTACAAGTCAAAACCTGCTCTAGAACGCCACATTCTCTGATGCATATAACAGCATCTTCAAAATCATGTACGATGTTGAACAGTTTTTTTGCTCTCCTGTAAAATAAGGTTTTTTGACTTGTACTCTTATGATCGCCCATCAAAGAAATACAAATGGAACGGAGTTTGACTCCAGTTAGTGAGAGGGTGGGGGTTGGCGGAGGCTAGAAGCAAGCGAAATGCACAGCTATCACTGCGAGCCACAATGTCTCGCGAGTCACGTTCTCGCCACGGCTGACATAGAGTATAAGATAATAAAAATAAGCATTTATTCATGTTAAACCGGCAAGCAAAAATAAACGGTAATTAACCTGTTAACCGTATGAAAATAACCGGTTATTTTTGTCCATCCCTGCAGTGAAGAAAATCGATTGTTAGCCGTCGAAGAACAATATGAACATGTCAACATTTGAACTCAAACTCGTTTGCCTTACAAGTACAAATGTGTTTTCCTTTTGAATTACATTGCCAAAGGTTCTCTGTGTAATTTAAACAATATCTTGCATGTACTATACATTAGCGTAACATGGTCTATATTAAGGTGCCATAATTTGATTGATAGAGAACAAGTTAACCGAAGCTGACGTAAGACTTATTCTCGAGCGCATTACAGAGACACACTGACTGATGCAGCGTTGCCATGTAGCAGACCACTATCCCCGAGTATGGTGCTGTATTAGGCCCGTAACACACTTGGGCCCAATTGTATAAAACTCCCTGACTAAAGATCAACTTTGATCGAAGATCGAAAAGTGAACCGAGTTCAGACACTTCTTTTATTGTATAAAACTTTTCTGCGATCAAATTACCTTGGTTCAAATGCAATCTAAGTTCACGTGAAAAAGGATTTGGCAACATCGCATAAACAGGTGAAATACGTGATGCGCGGACAGGTTTGTTCAGTGTTGCCAATCTAGCGACTTTAACTCTTTTTCAACAACAATTTCTTTTAACTTTTATATTCCTTAAATAGGGATTTAGTGACCCTTTTAGCACCCCGTAATGACAAAATTTAATCTTTATTTGTTGATAATGAGAAATCTAGCGACTTTACAACTACTTTTTGGCGACTTTCCGTATTACACTCTGTTGGAGACACTGGTTTTTTGTGCAGTGTAAATAATGGCGGACAATAAGAAGAAGGTTGACTGTTCTCCAAGTTGTTATCATGTTATGGTGTTTGATACTGCTAAACATAATAAAGCTTTATAAAAAGACAATTTTCGTTTAGTAATACAGTTAATTGAACATTTATGAATGTATCTATCATATCCATTGGTTGTTATAAACATTATGTAATTATAGGTTATGTTATTTGATACTGCTGAACACGATAGAGCCTTATAAAATATAAGATTGTTTGTGTATTAAGGCAAGAAATTGAAAGAAATATATATAAATGTACCTAACATATCTATTAATATTAATAATAATGGATATTTTATTTGCACAATCTGTCACTCGTATATTTCAAAGAAAAAAGAAATAACTGAACTTGGATCATATAACTTAATCGGAGAAATTTCTTCAGTCAAAGTTGACTTTAGTTTAAGACAAATTAATCTCAGATTAACTTTATACAACACAAAATTCCAAGTTCAGCTAGAACGAGGATCAATTTAACCTCTGATCTAAGATTAAATGGTTTATACAATCGGCCCTTGAAGAGTTTTCGCTAGCGAGAAATGTGTTACGAGAAAGAGGCGAAGAGCCTTCCTCCACACACTTGGCGAGTTCTCGCTATCACAGATCACATCTCGCTATGATCATCTATGCACTGCCTTCATGCAGAAAGCATTTTTCTGATTATAGTAATGACTCGTTGGGGGAAATATTATAGGTTATGTATTTACGTATATTGTCGTACTTAAATATATACCGTAACCTGTAAGTATATTGTCGTACTTTACAAATTACGTACGAACGTTTTGTTGAATCTGAGTATTCAGATGATGAGGAAATGGAGTTACATGAACATATTTTGTTCATGAAAATAAGAAGTAGGCCTAAAATTAAAGCCAGAAATATCTGAAAATCACATTGTATCTTATGAAAATAAGAGCTAGCTTTGGACACTGGTTTCGATTTGAATGATGATATGTTAAAGAATTCTTTGTTATATTCTGATTAAAATTACGTAAACTATTAAGACATACAGATACATTATTTCAAATGTTTAATCAATACTATTAAATCTCATCAAAATAAAATAAAGCCCTATTTATTTTCAGATAATCTGATATTTGTCTCCAGATTTCTTCTTTAAGTTTCGTGTTTTTATAGTTTTCATCCCGTGTATCATATAAATAGCCCTACGGGTGACATCATACAAGTTCGATAAGTTTCTGACTGCAATTATCAGCCATCATTCCTCATTTTCAAATAAAAACAATACAATTCATCGCCACCTGTGATATCTTTTTCTACATTCAATCGTCATAAAGAGTATAAATGTCAAACATCTTTGATAAATGTGTCAAGAAAATTCGCTGAGCTACCGATTCTAGCGAGAAACTCGCGCGAGGTTTTTGCCTTGAGCGAGAATCTCTTCCAGTGCGTGGACGTCCATTTGAATCCATGTTATCAATTTTTTAATTTTCTCGCAACACATTTCTCGCTAGCGAAAACTCTTCAAGTGTGTTACGGGCCTTATCCGCTTGAGGAAAGATATCCCAGTGCGAAATTGTCAACGCACTGCTTCTTCTAAAGGCCCATTCAGAATAAAAATTAAACATAAATGTAACATAAACACAGAAGTTTGCTGTCAGGCTACCAAATGGGATCATTCACAATATTCACATAAACACCGACATAAACATTACCGTTAGACGTTAACATGAAAGTTTGCGAACTCCAAACTTTCATGTTTATGCTTACGTGATTTGGAAACAACACACGATCGTAGAGCGCTGAAGTATACGACAGAATATGAGGAAATGACGTCGTTGTTATGTTTCCATGGTTACCAAGTATCTTTGCGGTTATGCTTATGTTCCCATCGTGAATGATCGGAAGAAGAATTTTCTGGGTGTCTAGAGTCTGGAAATTTGTATGATTGTGAATGTGCCGGGTTAATATTAATTAACCAATCATCACAAATATAAAAATACATCAGGACTGTCGCTGGGCAGTAACCTGAACACACGTTTCAGCGTCACATTGTTGACAAGTGACTCCATCTGTTAGCACAACCATAAAGCATCTAATAGATGCTATAGAGTTACCAACAACGAAAAAAAATCGTCAATGATGGTATGTTTTTTTTATATTTTACCGTAACGTTTACGTTTTTAAGTTAACGTTTACGTTATGTTTAATTTTCATTGTGAATGGGTCTTAACACTGCGTACATACCGTACGTGTACATACGCATATCCAGAGCGTGACTAAGATAATATTGTTTGGAACAAAACAATAATTACTTGAAACTTTGTATCCCTAATTATTATAAAAGCCCAACAAGTCCGCACAGCTATACTGCGGGTTCAGATATAATGTGGTGGAAAGTTTGTCCACTGAGAAAATCTTAAATGATTATGAATTCGATAAAGTCTTTTCACTCTGCAGCAAAAAATGTATTTTTCTTTATTTCCCCCTCCCACTTGTCACGCAAGCGTTATAAAGGGTGTACCGTAAGTAATGTCACTAATTTCAAAGGGTTATTCTTTCAGATATTTCAAACAAAAAAGTTCAATAGAGTTTTGTTTGTTTTTGCTTTCTTTTCGAGATAAAAAATTGTGTTGTATTAAATATTTCATGGCGTGCTTTGGGAAAGCCATTAATTTAATTCCCAATATGCTCTGTCAATTTAAGAGAGCAGTGTATTTTTTTTTTCTTTAATTTATTTATTGTCGCTTTAACTTATAACAAAAGTCATATCGCGACACAAACTTATTTTGGCAATAACGTAACATTTAATAAGTTAATTCATTACAGTAAATATTATACAATTATTACAAATAATCCAGTTAATTTGAAAAATTTTGTTACACTATTGCAGTAAGAAGGTTCACCAAGAGATCTTGCTGTATCGATAGGGATTTTTTTGTTGTAACTGATTATCAGACCCCGGAGAAAGTATTGCTTACAGGGAAACGCGCGATGTAGTATAGCTAATGTTTATGAACCGAGGACTCTTGCACGCATCACTGTGCAGGTAGGAGTAGTGCCGGCGCAGCTTAGTACAACTCAGTCAAAAGCAATCGACACGGGTCTTCAGAATGCCGAGACCGAAAGTACGCAAGATAGAAACACTAAGGAAATATGTTCGTCAATATGGAGAAAATGTGTTTTCCATCCATGGTAATGAACTGTTTTGTGAATTGTGTCACGTGAAATTGGCAGCCGACATGGCATGCAACGTTAAGAAGCATATAAATAGCAATAAGCATAAACGCGCATGTAAAAGACAACAGAATTTAAGCAAGGTACAGCAGGAATCTCCTTCACAACTACTTGAACGATCATTTTACGAAGATATGTGTGACGCGATTATTGCTTGAAATATTCCGTTAAACAAATTAGAAAACGCGAAACTCCGTGGCTTTTCAGAAAAGTACACTGGAAGACAAATTCCTAAAGAAGCAACACTGCGGAAGAAGTATGTGCAACATGGATAGGCCTAGGAGAAATGTCTGCGTGAAGTGTAAATTACAAAATGAGAAGATATGGGTTTCCTTCTATAGATGAAAGCATGGACTCCGTTGGACGTCACGTTGCAAATGTGGTTGTGGCTGCCCTTAGTGCGGATTGTTGCTGTAGACCCTATGTCTTAATGAGTGAAGTGTTAGAGAGGGTTAATTATTCCACCATATGTGAACTTTTTGATAGTGCTATGGCCATCATGTGTGCAATTCAAAATGTGTTACTATGCTGCTAGCTATATGAAGAAATCTGCTAAGTTTCTTGAAACACGTTATCCGAATATGATACACGTTACACGTCTTGCACATGCATATCATAGTTCATTGCAACGCATCAATACGTAAATAATATTATTACCAGTATGTCAAGTACAATGAAATATCTAGGTCTCTTAATGAGAATAAAATTAGAATTGCACTTTGTAAGCTTCATAGCTAATCACTGGAAACTAGTCAAAAGGACGCACAAATAATGAGACTTCCATGTATTACTTCATTTCTCATGAACCAAACTGTACTACTGCCAACGTCACGCTGTCTATATATTTGCCCCATCCCTCTCAAAGCAGGTATGCAATGTTGCATACTAAGCTGATAGCAATACTTTTCCCGGGGCCTACTGATTATATTGAGGACAGTCCTGGATGATGTGCTTCACAGAAAGAGTTTCACTGCAAGTGTTACAAACTGGAGGAGGTTTCTTCTTTAGCAAATAACCATGTGTGAACTTGGTACGTCCAATGCGTAGTCGGTTGAAGAGAACTTGATTCCTTCGTGTCTACCCGGGTTCGATCCCCGGCGCCGGAGCGAATTTTTCTCCTAAAATATTGTCATTATAACAGATATTATTCTGTTGGACCAATTAATAACATCTTTAGTAAATTAGTTAACATAGAAGCTTGCAAGCTCTCTCCAAGCTTCTGCGTTTACGGTTATGCGAAACGTAAGAAATCAGCCAATCGGAACGCACTGCTGTTGTTCGCAGTTGCATAATGGCGTCGTTGGATGAAATGTCACACACATCCTTGTTTGTATGACAAGAAAATAGTCATACAAAGATGCAGCGTTAAAAGATAGTGGATGAGAATGAATTTCACGTGAATTGAGCTGTAAAAGTAAATAATTATATTAATATACGGACATAACCTATTTCGTTTTGTGGCGATTTAGTTATTTATTGTTATTATTGCGTGTACCATAAATGTCTTGGAATCAGAAAATACTTTGAAATTCTATTTTTTTTAATTATATAATGAAATTCTGCATTTTCTTACAGTTGATATTTGTCAGTCAAGAATGGAATTGTAACAAAGATACAAGTAGCCATTTTGAATCAACTATTATCATTCCACCTGTTCTCTTTTCTGATTGGATAATCCTTGCGTTTGCGTTTTTCATTGTGAATGCCTATGTCCCAGTAATTTTACGCGTTTAAGGGGACACTCAACTTAAAAATTGCAGAAAAAGTGTCATAGAAATGAAAAATTAAATTTCTACACTAATTTACGTGACAGAACTAAATCAATACGCAGAATTCTTCCTCTATTCATTGAGAAGTCACAGTCAAATGCACAAAGCCAAAAAATAAAAAATGATAATTAAAAGTGATATTTCAATTAATGATTGATTAAAAATTGAAATATTTTTTATTTTGAAAATTATTGGATCTAATGAGCTGAGATTTTGCATGTTACTTTCCATGTGTATATTAAACTTTTTCTCCAAATTTGAAAAATATTGGTCAAATAGGAAAAAAAGTTCCAAAATATAGTTGAGTGTCCCCGTAAGTTTTATGTTCTTACGTTTACACCTAATTTTCATTGTGAATGGGCCTTAGTTCGAGTTTTTCTGTTTTCCATTTTCATTTCCGTTTTATCTAATTTTATTTTATCTTGCTATTTTCCTTCTTTCTTTCTTCTTTTGTCTTCCTCTGTTTCTTGTACCTCATTCCTGTCTATCTTCCTTTTGCTTTTCTTTTTCCTTCGTTTCTCTCCTTCCTCCTTTCATTGTTTCGATGGATGTATTAGCAGAATTGCGAGTGTGGCAAGGAAATGGACTGACACCCCCACCTGGGTTTCTTTGGGGTGCTGAGAGCTGCCCAAACTGAATGGTGCTGACGTCTGGAAACAAATTGCTCTCGTCCCTCGAACAAGATCGGAAAGTCTGGTTGTCAAGTGCACTGCATGACTGGCACACCACGTCTTGGCGCTGTTTTAATGCGGCCAGTCAGCAAATTTTGAAACAAGACGTTATGACTACAAAAAAACTGTTATGTAGATTCCTTCTCATCTATCGATAGACTAACAGTCTTACTAATAAAACGTGTATAGTTTTTATACGAGACTTGTGCAGAGTTGAGACAGAAAACGTTACTAATAAACCATGCATAAGCGTTGGATGTATAAACAGCCTGTAACTATACAATGGGAATTGCTTTGCAGTTGTTATATACACGAAACCCCTTGTTTAAGCGTTGTATATAGAGAAAAAATGGCTGCCCCTCTAACAGCTGTTCGTATCGACTGTCATTTTATGATGATGGTTGCCTTTTAACCACAGAAGAACAAACCAAAGAGCACAGAATAATTAGAATAATATTGCTGTAGCTTGTACTCTTTGACAAAAATATAGTGTGGTAATCGATTAGAGCCAGTTGTACTATCGATACTTAACACGGCACACTAGAGCGCTGTACCGGAGGCAATAGAGAACCTAAGATATTTTATTATCTTTCGTAATGAAGTAATGACGAAACTATGACGTAGCTGTGTAACAGTTGTACTGTTATACACGACGTATGTAGTGATTATTAGTAAGGAATTTACACACGACGTACTGTGCTCCAACCACGAGAAAATCTCCGCCGGATGAGATGAAGCGGGGTAATGCTGTGAATGAATGTTGATGTCATAAGATGTCATAAGGTCACATACGTGGGTACTCTTATCTATATTGGCTAGCTCTCACAGCACTAACCATAACATTGATATAGACATATTGATACTACCCTAGTTACAAAATTAGATCACAGTTAATCTCCTGGCCTTTTAATCTCTCCATACAGGAAATAACATATGCAGGAGAGCGCATGGTTTTTAAACTGGCGTTATAACGGTAATATTATTTATCTACTTCGTTCCAATAGATGACGCAGTAGTAAGCACATTCCTTTCACGGTTGATCTCCTAGTTGGAGAACAGTATAAACGAGCTATAGTCGGACCATCGGATCTGTGCCCGTGAGATATGCGAACTGAACCTTAATTCCTTTTCAGCCTCGGCAATTCATTTCTCTCCCTGTATTCCTATCTCTCTCTTTTCTACCCCTCTCTCTTTCTCTCCCCCACTACTCACAATTTTGAGCCTTCTTGCGGGACAGTTTATTTGCACTTGCAGTCCAGTGTTGTCAACTCAAACTGTAGCACGGAGTGGTGAAAGAAATATTATTAAGCAAATAATAGCATTTTGCATAAGTCAATCAGCGTCATTAGACCTACTTAAATTAAATTATGAATAAGTAATAATTAACCTTACATTATTAGAAGCAATATTCAAGAGACATGACACTGTTTTACGGAAGTTTGGCAACATCCCTATTCGGCAAGTTTCGTGGCCTGCTGTTTGACGTAGTGGGAGAGAAACGGGTGGAATGGGGTGAGTAGAGGCGTTAACTTTTCCAAGAACGACGACAGCGCTGAAGGGGCAAAGATCCGATGGTCCGGCAATACCTTTCGTAATGAAGAAATGACGAAACTATGACGTAGATGTGTAACAGTTATACTGTTATACACGACGTATGTAGTGATAATTAGTAAGGAATTTACACACGACGTATAAACGAGCTACTCATTGTATAAGTATAAGACAGTTAAACGTCTGTATATAGAGTTTTTATTAGTAAGACCGTTAATATAAGTAATTCTCAATTATGAAGGATTGACTGAAACGCTTAACGCTATTGTTCATCACTCCAGACAGTGTAGTGTGAAACAAAATTACCGTTGCGCCCTAACTCGTCGGATCTATCGCAGGACGGTAAGACGCCGTTACGTAACAGCATTTGTATTAAGTGGAACATGTCTCCTTGAACTCTTCAATTTAAAGGGTTGTTGCCACCGCAATTCCAACCCTTTTAACCTCTATTGTTCCAACTTGGAGTGGGGTTACAGGGCCAACTACCAATTTGTCTGCATGTTGACCACCACGTGTTGTTTACCCGGCGCAAAATGGTTGCGTAACGGACGCGCTGCACGGACGTGATTTTACACGAAAACTAACGGCTCGTCCAATGCTGCCATCTACTGAACACGGCGACGGAAACTGGTTTTAGCATTTGCCAGTAGATGGAAGCGCCCCAGCTGTTCCGAGCTTTTTGCTTGCCACGCAGGCAACCATTTGCGTGCTGTATTACTATTTTGATAGGGTGATCGTGGCCTTTTAGTTGAAAGTACATACTGTGACATTCTTGTATAAAGTGATGGACATGCAACACTAGTACACTGCATAACATACATCTTTCAAAATACAATTTCTTCACTGTAGTTACAGATACAAGCCACACATTCACACATTAGTCGTGTAATAGTTTTTTTGTAATTGTAAAGAAAAAAATAACATTGCATGTGATATTAATGCTAGAACAAGGAAGATAGGATTTTAAATAGTGGTTGTATTAAAGAGAAAAAAATTGGATTTTAATAACGGCTGTATTACGGAAAATTGGCATGTGAAAAAGAGGATTTAATGAAGAAATATACCAAGAATTTCGTTTATTACGCAAAATATAATTTGATAAAATTGCAATTAAATATTGTAGTCCATCTTGTACAGTTGGTATAAAGTTAGTTTTACAATTAATCATCTAATAGTTTGTATACTTGTTAAAAACGATAACATTGCATATAATAGGCCTAATAATATTACTCCATAGTAATGGATCTATCCTCTGATTGAGGTTCTGGCTGATATGTACAGTATCTAATAAATAAGGACAACAGACTAAACTACACAAAATTTCTAGGACTTTTTATAGACTCCAGTTTAACATGGGATAAGCACATCGAATACATATGCACAAAGCTATCATGAGTTTTATATTTGTTAAAGAAATTAACGACTTGCGTTTCTCAAAATTATTTAAGATGTGCCTGCTTTTCTTTCTTTCAGTCGATAATCCTATATGCCCTAATTTTCTGGGGAAATGGAACCAAAATTGGAAGCGTCTTGATTTTATAAAAGAAAGCCATTAGAATTTTATGTAAATCAAACTATATGGAACATTGTCGGCCACTTTTCAGACAATCACGGATTTTAACAATCATAAATTTGTATATATATATATATATATATATATATATATATATATATATATATATGATCTAGTACTTTATACTCGACAAAATATCGACAATTACTCATTAGTGGCCAATATACATGATCATGAAATTAGAAAAAGTGTACAAATTAATATTCCATATTGTAGATTACTCAAGAGCAACACAAACTTTTTAATTATGGGGATAAAATTATATAATAAGCTCCCAAGTCAATATTATAAATTGCCAATCAATAGCTTCAATTGGTTATTAAATAATCCTTTTTATTCTGTTGCTGAGTTTTTCAACACATTTGTATGAAATTGTATTTTAATAAATAAGTTTAATTGCAATTTAGTTAGTTTTCTTTAATTTAAAAGTTTCAAATTATTTCATGCTTTCATTGTATTATTTAAATTTTACTGTTTCTTTTATTAGTGTTTTTAAAAATGTATTTATATACTTTTCAATGTATTCTGACGAAGCCTAAAACTGTATGTCTAATGGCCAAATAAATTGAATTGAATTGAATACATCTATTATCAGGCATTACATCTCACTTGGCGATATGTGTTTGAGGAAAAACAATTGTTTGTATGCATCTGAAGTCTGATTAGTGTAATATGTTGCTAGTTGGTGATGTATGCAATGGAGAAGGAAAGGAGCTGGCCACCCTACCCCCATTATCCCCTGGCCTAGCTGCCTCACAAGTGGTGCCGTCTTGGTAACACTTATGAGGGTCAGACCTGTCTTCGCAGAGTTGACTGAACAAAAACAGTAATGGATCTCTGATTGAGGTTCTAGCTGATATGTAAATCTATTATCAGGCAGTACATCTCACTTGATGGTTTGTGTCAAAGGAAGACCAACTATTTGTATTCATCTGAAGTCTGATTAGGATAATATGTAACTAGTCAGCGATGTATGCAGTGGAGGGGGAAAGGAACTGGCCACTCTAACTCATTATCTCCTAGCTTAGTTGCTTCATGAATGATGTCTTATTGGTGTCATGTATGTGATTCAGATCTGTCTTCGGACAATTGACTAAACAGCAACAGTAGTGGAGCATGCAGTAAATAAATTAAATTAAAAAATTACATAGGCTACATACAGACAGGCTATTCCATCTCAAATCGACAGAAATATAGAGAAAATTGACCTTACAATTTTTAAATACAATGAAACTTTTTCTGTCCGTAGACAACTGTGATACAATGCTTTGTGCAAAGTTTGAGGCATCAGAACGTCATAGTGTTTAAATTTAAAATATTTTAATTTATCGTATTTTCATAAAATTAGCAAATTTAAACTGTTGTGGCTCCGAAACCCTTTCACCCAATGATCAAAATCATGGTTTATTTTGATGCTGAAAAGCTAAAGTTTATATTGACATGTAAACAGTTTTTCTTACTTTTTATGGAAATGGAGAAATTGAGATTTTTCTTAATTAAGACACCTTTGCCCACAAAAAAATATTTTTAAAATATATGGTTAGATTCCGCATTGAAAGTACAAATAAACACGTATTTTTACTAGTGCAACGTTAATAAGAGAGTATTGAAAAATCAAATAAAGAAAATAAATAGTACGCGCGTGAGCTAACCAGCTGACTGTGAGGCGGAAGCTAGCCTAGGCAAGCAAGGCCAGGAGACATAAATACGTGATGTTTCGTCTAGTAGCGCATAGCTGGGCTAGCTTTATCACAGGTTTTCATAAACACAGGAGTAAAATGACGTCCAATGCTCGCTTATCTTCATCTCTCGGCCAGTGTGTGCTGTGTTGCGTCTTTCAAGTCTAGGCGTGTGAAAATAATTTATTTAATACCCCCGAAACTTATTGCCGTGACACTAAGCAAACAATGCCGAATCCCTCTTAATAATGCAAGGTTTTTTCTCAATATTTTTTACATTTTTACAAATAGGTAAAAAGCCTAAAAGTAAGTAAAATCAGATTATCTGTCTCTCTGTATACAATAAAAATAAGTATTACTTCTTATCGTAACCTACCAAATGTCAGCTTCAAAATGAGCTCCCGTTCAATGTTCTGCAGTAAATGGTTCCAGAGTTCTGAGCGCTGAAAGGGGCTTGTTTTTATATAATACGCTAAATTTGTCGCTCAATAGTACGAAAACTGTTTGACTTTCGATAGTATATTTTTGAAAATGCACTCTCCTCAGCACCTTGTATAAATAGGGAAAAAATTAGAGTATAAAAAAATGCGAGGTTTTTTACTAATCGATTTCATATGGAATAGCACATACATACATACATACATACATACATACATACATACATACATACATACATACATACTCTCTTTGCAATGTAAAAGAGTCGTTAAAATAATTTCCTCAATTTGGTTTGATTTTCTTCATTGTAGGCTATACTCGAATGTACAGTAGTGGCAAAAAAAAAAAAACTGGACCGACCCTTTGTAGCTGATTTCAGAGCCTTGTTCACTCCAGAGCACGATAGACTGGTAACTAAGACTTTCGTGGTTCGAATCCTGCCTGCGAAGGAAACTTTTTTTTTTTTTTTTTGTTCCTTATTCAAATTTATTCCCAATACTTTTCGATCGCAGCGATATTTTACTACTTAATTAACTTATTATTCCCAGAACATGAATTTTACCACGGCCTGTATTTAGTAAATGCTAATGCCATCACATAATATAAGGAATTTAAATGAAGAGTCCACTGCAAGAATGATGGATGTCACTTTCTTGTCAAAAATGAACCAAGACTGTCAATGCATAGCTTAAGACATATACTGTCTTACTAATAAACCGTGTATAGTTTTTATACGAGATTTATGCAGAGTTGAGACAGAAAACTTTACTAATAATCCGTGCATAAGCGATGGACGTATAAACAGCCTGTAACTATACAATGGGAATTGCTTTGCAGTAGTTATATACACGAAACCCCTTGTTTAAGCGTTGTATATAGAGAAAAAATGGCTGCCCCTCTAACAGCTGTTCGTATCGACTGTCATTTATCTTGATGGTAGCCTTGTAATCACAGAAGAACAAACCAAAGAGCACAGAATAATTAGAATAATATTGCTGTAGCTTGTACTCTTTGACAAAAATATAGTGTGGTAATCGATTAGAGCCAGTTGTACTATCGATACTTAACACGGCACACTAGAGCGCTCTACCGGATGCAATAGAGAACTTCAGATATTCTATTACCTTTCGTAACGAAGTAATGACGAAACTATGACGTAGCTGTGTAACAGTTATACTGTTATACACGACGTATGTAGTGATTATTAGTAAGGAATTTACACACGACCTATAAACGAGCTACTCATTGTATAAGACAGTTAAACGTCTGTATATAGAGTTTTTATTAGTAAGACCGATAGAATATACATAGAGTTATATGGCATTAACACTGATAGTCATTGTCCAGTAATGATCGGAAAATCTCAGTTAAGCTTTGAGCGCTAAGCATTTCAAACTTTCAATTGCTTCTCTTGCAAAATGTATTCCAAATGACATCCATCATTCTTGCAGTGGACTCTTCAAATAGTATAGGCCAGTAATAAGAATACTAAGAAGCTAGAATTGCACGAAGACATCTACAAATCGTGGAAATCCTGATCCAGTATCCTGATCTGAAGACAAATGCAAATATCTTTGGAATAATTTCGACCTGGCAGATTTAAAGGGACATAAATCAAGACATATGCAAGTTCATACGCGCCTCTGGATTTTCTGTTATTTCCCTGTGGATGAGATTAACAGTGTCGTAGTTAATAGCCGTAAGTACTGTCATCCTCTGAGGAGTTTAGTGCTGAGAGGAATGCGGTTCCGACTAGTCTAGCGCGGTACTGGAGTGGGAGGGAACAGTGACAGGGGCAGTCTGGAAGGAAGTACAATCATACTGAAAACATTCGTCCAATTTACGAGAGCAGTATGCCTATTAGTTTTCTAACGTATTTTTGGCGAGATAGAGATACAATCATTCGTACCTACGTGTCCAGAGAAGAAAAGTATTGTAGAAAATTTTATTTATTTCTTTATTTATTTATTATTTATCCTGGTGAAGTTAAGACCATCACACCACCAAAAATACAAATACAATAAAATAAATAAAAAGAAAAATCATAATAAAACTACAATAATATAAATGAAAAGAAGAATCATACTATCAAATTTAGTGGTTAGTAGACTTGAATTAAATTTGTAAAGTAATTTAAATATACTGTACCGCTGTACTCACTTGAGAAGTAAAACTACTTAATTTGTATTTTAAGATATCACCAACAAATGATTTTCGCATGACATTATAGGAATCGTTTTTCACGATACCAATCACTCATATTCTAAAATTCCAATAGAATAAAATCAAAAACTTTTCCACAGCATGTTTCCTTAAAAATGATTTGTAACGGTGAAATATTGAATATGAGTAATTCATATAATATTAACATAGCTAACATCAGGGAGATGTTTGAGCAAAATTTGCAACAATATATTATTTAATATATTAATAACAAAACCATATAGGCCTTAGGTAAACAATATGTATATATGAAATATTCACACACTACTACAAACTGAAGACTGCATATTTTTGGACGATTGATACTTCCCACTCCGCTTGGCTCGGCTTGGCTGTAGCAACAGAAGAATCTACCTCCGATGGCAAGAATACCTCAGGTCTCAGCGCTAAACCCGTCGGAGGAAAACAGTACCTATGGTCGTCGTAAGGGAATATGAAGTTATTGACTATTTGTTTAGAACAATTTCTCTCTCTTGAATATAAGTGTAGCTGCTTCATATTTTGAAACATAGCTAAGTGAAATAGAGTCAAGTGCGGCCAGCGGCTCTCAGTTTACCCACCCCCGATCTGGCTCCTTGCATCACAAGATAAACAGACCAGGTTTCCACGGCAGGCATTGTTTCACGCTGAACAATGGGCGCGCCTACACCGGAGCAGCTGTTGTGGTGTCCAGTGGGAAAATATGAAAGTATGCAGATGTGTACAGTCAGGAACCTCACAATTGTAGGTCACGCAGTCAATTTTCGTTACTTTGCACATACTTTCTCGTTTATAGTCCACTTTTATTTTCTTTCTGGATCCCAGTCTTTCCTGGTTCTTCAGCAATACTAGAAAATAGACGTCTATAATTCAGAAGATACAAAAAGGTAATTTGTAACCTAACAGTATTAATCATTCATTATGATTTCGAAGTAATTACTCCAAAAGACAGTCCTAATGTAAGTTTTCTTAACTTAATTTTTTTTTTTTTTGCGATATTGTTGACCATAAGATAGACTATTAATTATGCAATAGCTTTGAGTGTCTCCCGGAAAATACCAAAAAAACTGTGATTGGAATTGTCCAAACTTAATTGCATCATGTTCGCAAAAATAAATTCAATATTTGTCGTATCATTCACGTACTTACAAATGGCTTTCAAGGAACCCGCAGGTTCATTGCCGCTCCCACATAAGCCCGCCATTGGTCCCTATCCTGACCAAGATTAATCCAGTCTCTATCATCATATCCCACCTCCCTCAAATCCATTTTAATATTATCTTCCCATCTACGTCTCAGCCTCCCCAAAGGTCTTTTTCCCTCCGGCCTCCCAACTAACACTCTATATGCATTTCTAGATTCGTCCATACGTGCTACATGCCCTGCCCATCTCAAACGTCTGGATTTAATGTTCCTAATTATGTCAGGTGAAGAATACAATGCGTGAAGTTCTGTGTTGTGTACCTTTCTCCATTCTCCTGTAACTTCATCCCTCTTAGCCCCAAATATTTTCCTAAGCACCTTATTCTCAAACACCCTTAACCTATGTTCCTCTCTCAAAGTGAGAGTCCAAGTTTCACAACCATAAAGAACAACCGGTAATATAACTGTTTTATAAATTCTACCTTTCAGATTTTTTTGACAGTAGACTGGATGATAAAAGCTTCTCAACCGAATAATAACACGCATTTCAAATATTTATTCTGTGTTTAATTTCTTCCCGAGTATCATTCATATTTGTTAATGTTGCTCCAAGATATTTGAACTTCTCCACCTCTTCAAAAGATAAATTTCCAATTTTTATATTTCCATTTCGTACAATATTCTGGTCACGAGTCATAATCATATACTTTGTCTTTTCGGGATTTACTTCCAAACCTATCTCTTTACTTGCTTCCAGTAAAATTCCCGTGTTTTCCCTAATCGTTTGTGGATTTTCTCCTAACATATTCACGTCATCCGCATAGACAAGCAGCTGATGTAACCCGTTCCATTCCAAGCTCTCTCTGTTATCCTGGAATTTCCTAATGGCATACTCTAGAGCAAAGTTAAAAAGTAAAGGTGATAGTGCATCCCCTTGCTTTAGCCCACAGTGAATTGGAAACGCATCTGACAGAAATTGACCTATACGAACTCTCCTGTACGTTTCACTGAGACACATTTTAATTAATCGAACTAGTTTCTTGGGAATACCAAATTCAATAAGAATATCATATAAAACTTCTCTCTTAACCGAGTCATATGCCTTTTTGAAATCTATGAATAACTGATGCACTGTACCCTTATACTCCCATTTTTTCTCCATTATCTGTCGAATACAAAATATCTGGTCAATAGTTGAGAAGAATATTATTACAGGAGGGAAATTAGATCTCTAAGTTAGTGAATGCTTTAACGGACCATTAACACTAAAGATGTTTCTTGCAACGCGTCTTTCCAACTTATTGGTCCGTTAGCGCCTAACGAAGGAATAAATGCGTTCTTGCAAACCACCAACAGAGTATTAAATTACTAAAAATATTAGCATAGTAGGCTACTAAAAATTATGTTCATGTAATTTTTGTGTCATTTTGAAACTATATTCCTCCGTTTGCATCGTTCTTTGGATGCCATCCATTAAATTTGAGTAAAATTATGATTTTCGATTTTACAGGGATTTGTAGTTTTAGAATATAGTTAAGTACCCTACCAATTCGATAGTGGAGGTCGCAGATAGAAGTCTCGCTTAAAAGTGGATCGCGACTTCAAAAAGTTTGGGAACCACTGACTTAGGCAATGAAATTGTCGGTAATTTTATTTTGAGCTCTCCCATTTAGAGAAAAAAATCCACAACACGTAACCTCAGTTCTATTTCCTTTTTATAGAAAGTTGTGTCCACGATTTGCCTCCATGTCCTAAATGTTAGGTCGTTAGTGTTTCTCAGGTATCCGATTCTGTCTCGCCATTGAGTAGAAATATTACACGTTTACAAGACAAGAAATTCCATCGCCAGGATTCGAATCCGCGCAATCGGTGTATTATAAAGAAAGACGGGTATGAATACGAAGGCAAGGATTGCATATTGTGCGATGTGAGAGATGTACAAGACTACGAAGTTATATGCGAAACGAATTAAGCTGATGCAAACGAGGCCGCAGAAATGAATGCCCAGATCACGTACATAACAGCAAAAATATTGCATAAACGTCCAGAACGAATGTAAGGGGCACTGAAGGAATAACGAATGAAGAAAGAAAGAAGCTTAATAAGGAAAATGAATGAGACAAGGGGGCACATGGAACAAGCTTTGGAATTTTGCTTTCCTTATCTGGATTTTAGTATTTCGAGATTTCAACAGGTTTACATTGCCTTCAGAAACGTCAGAGAAAGAGAGAGAGAAATGTCATATACTGAAATTTCTTATGTAATCATTAATCAAGATATTATTAATAATGAGTTTCGAGCCACCGGCGTAGCTCAGTCGGCTAAGGCGGAGTTGCGCTCGGACACGGGTTCGACCCCCGCTTGGGCTGATTACCTGGTTGGGTATTTTCCAACCGTAAGGCGAATGTTAGGTAATTTATGATGAATCCTCGGCCTCATCTCGCTATCACCACTCCCATCGACGCTAAATAACCTAGTAATTGATACAGCGCCATTAAATAACCAAGTAAACAAAAATAATGAGTTTCAGAATGAAATTTTCTCTTCATTTGGTTCGTTTAAATTTACCCTGTTAGTCTGACCAAGTTTAAGAGAGAAGTTTTATATAATATTCTTATTGAATTTGATATTCCCAAGAAACTAGTTCGATTAATTAAAATGTGTCTCAGTGAAACATACAGCAGAGTCCGTATAGGTCAGTTTCTATCTGATGCTTTTCCAATTCACTGCGGGCTAAAGCAAGGAGATGCACTATCACCTTTACTTTTTAACTTCGCCATTAGGAAAATTCAGGATAACAGGCAGGGTTTGGAATTGAACGGGTTACATCAGCTTCTTGTCTATGCGGATGACGTGAATATGCTAGGACAAATCCACAAACGATTAGGGAAAACGCGGAAATTCTAGTTGAAGCAAGTAAAGCAATAGAGTTGGAAGTAAATCCCGAAAATACTAAGTATATGATTATGTCTCGTGACCAGAATATTGTACGAAATGGAACTATTAAAAATTGGAGATTTATCTTTCGAAGAGGTGGAAAAATTCAAATATCTTGGAGCAACAGTTAACAAATATAAATGACACTCGGGAAGAAATTAAACGCAGAATAAATATGGGAAATGTGTGTTATTATTCAGTTGAGAAGCTTTTGTCATCTAGTCTTCTGTCAAAAAATCTGAAAGTTAGAATTTATAAAACAGTTATATTACCGGTTGTTTTGTATGGTTGTGAAACTTGGACACTCACTGTGAGAGAGGAACAGAGTTTAAGGGTGTTTGAGAATAAGTTTCTTAGGAAAATATTTGGAGCTAAGAGGGATGAAGTTACAGGAGAATGGAGGAAGTTACACAATGCAGAGCTGCACGCATTGTATTCTTCACCTGACATAATTAGGAACATAAAATCCAGACGTTTGAGATGGGCAGGACATGTAGCACGTATGGGCAAATCCAGAAATGCATATAGAGTGTTAGTTGGGAGGCCGGAGGGATAAAGACCTTTGGGGAGGCCGAGACGTAGGTGGGAAGATAATATTAAAGTGGATTTGAGGGAGGTGGGATATGATGATAGAGACTGGATTAATCTTGCTCAGGATAGGGACCAATGGCGGGCTTGTGTGAGGGCGGCAATGAACCTCCGGGTTCCTTAAAAGCCAGTAAGTAAGTAAGTAAGTAAGTAAGTAAGTAATAAGTAAGACCTCGGATTTTAGGTTAAATTCCTTTTTTTTCTGTAGGGATAGACTAAAACTAAATTACATAAAATATGATGGTTTGAAAGCGGTTTTATAGTGCCTAAAATGCCTATTTTGCCCATTGAGACCTTTTTTAAAGTTTTAGAACCTAAAATTGCCTATTTCTATTTGTTACATATATATTTTTTAAATTTTCGTGTAGCACTGAAAAAGAAAGTTTTGAATGTCATGGGCTGGGTTTGGTTCAAATGTTGTGTAATAGTTTGGTTGTAGGAATGAAGAAATTCCTGGAAGGTTTTTGTTGAGCACTTTAGCAGATAGTAGGAATGTGATAAATCGGGTAGATGTAGTTCTCCCTAAAGAAATCACCATGGCAATCATTGCTATATTTAAATATACAGCCATTGCTTCGGTATTATTCGGAAGAATTTTTTTCGCTTATAAAATAGTTCTAAGAAAAGGCAAAGTTTCACAATAGAAAATTAGAAACAAAAAAACGTTATGTAAGACCTATTGTGTTGGTTGTAAATTCATTGGTAAATTAATTAATTTAATTGTAATATGAGCACTTAATACTTAACAATTAGCATTTCCCATCTCTTATCATTGCACTTAGTTGCACATGGGCTATTCCATCTCAAATCGACCGAAATATAAAGAAAATTGACCTTGCAATTTTTAAATACAATGAAACTTTTTCTGTCCTTTGACAACACTGTGATATAATGCTTTGTGAGAAGTTTGAGGCATTAGAACTTCATAGTGTTTAAATTAAAAATATTTAAATTTATTGTATTTTCATAAAATTAGCAACTTTAAACTGTTGTGGCTCCGAGACCCTTTCACCCAATGATCAAAATCATGGTTTATTTTGATGCTGAGAAATTAAAGTTTATATTGACATGTAAACAGTTTTTCTTACTTTTTATGGAAATGGAGAAATTTAGATTTTTCTTCATTAAGACGCCTTTGCCCACGAAACAATATTTTTAAAATATATGGTTAGATTCCGCATTGAAAGTACAAATAAGCACATATTTTTTACTGGTGCACCGTTGATAAGAAAGTATTGAAAATATCAAATAAAGAAAATAAATAGTACGCGCGTGAACTAACCAGCTGACTGTAGGTAGTCGAGACAAGCAAGGCCAGGAGACAAACACGTTATGTGTCGTCTGGCAGTCATGACTGGGCTAGCTTTATCACAAGTTTTCATAAACACAGGAGTAAAATGACGCCCAATGCTCGCTTATCTTAAGCTCTCGGCCAGTGTGTGGGGTACTGCGCCGTTCAAGTCTAGGCGTGTGAAAATAATTTATTTAATACCCTCGAAAGTTATTGCCGAGCCACTATGCAAACAATGCCGAATCTCTCTTAATAATGCAAGGTTTTTTCTCAATATTTTTTACATTTTTACAAATGGGCAAAAAGCCTAAAAGTAAGTAAAATGAGATTATCTGTCTCTCTGTATACAATAAAAATAAGTATTACTTATCATAACCTACTAAATGTCAGCTTCAAAATGAGCTCCCGTTCAATGTTCTGCAGTAAATGGTTCCAGAGTTCTGAGCGCTGAAAGAGGCTTGTTTTTATAAAATACGCTGAATTTGTCGCTCATTAATACGAAAACCGTTTGACTTTCGATAGTATATTTTTGAAAATGCACTGTCCTCAGCACCTTGTATAAGTAGGGAAAAAATTAGAGTATTAAAAAAATGCGAGGTTTTTTACTGATCAATTTCATATAGAATAGCCCACATGTTGCTGTGAATGATTTTTTTTCCTTCACTCGCGTCTTTGGACATCCCTTAATAAAAATGTAGGTACAATTATATCGCACAACATTCTCGTAGTCTTGCTCATTTCCTCCTCTTTCCCCTTCGGTCCTGTATAACAATTCCTCACCCTCCCTTCGTCCCCCTCTATCGTGGGGGCAATAGAATGCGCGCACGGTGTCTTCTTGTCGAGCATGCACTTTATTTTATAAATGACAAACACAGAGCGCCTCATTTGTCGTGTCTCCGAGCGTGTGCGCTATGTAGGACTAAGATCACTTGCTGGCCAGGGCGGCGTGACTCACGAGGGGAAGTCGTGATCTGTAAACGCAATGTTTTAATGAAAAATTTGCCAAATTATATTTGGATATGAAGAGAAGATAGCGAAATCCACTGGGCTTTAGACATACATTGGGGACAATTTTATATAAAGAACATTATGAAGATGCCGGTAGGCCTATTAGGTTGTCTACATACTTTACTTACTTACTTACAAATGGCTTTTAAGGAACCCGAAGGTTCGTTGCCGCCCTCACATAAGCCCGCCATCGGTCCCTATCCTGTGCAAGATTAAGCCAGTCTCTATCATCATACCCCACCTCCCTCAAATCCATTTTAATATTATCCTCCCATCTACGTCTCGGCCTCCCTAAAGGTCTTTTTCCCTCCGGTCTCCCAACTAACACTCTATATGCATTTCTGGATTCGCCCATACGTGCTACATGCCCTGCCCATCTCAAACGTCTCGATTTCAAGTTCCTAATTATGTCAGGTGAAGAATACAATGCGTGCAGTTCTGTGTTGTGTAACTTTCTCCATTCTCCTGTAACTTCATCCCGCTTAGCCCCAAATATTTTCCTAAGCACCTTATTCTCAAACACCCTTAACCTATGTTCCTCTCTCAGAGTGAGAGTCCAAGTTTCACAGCCATATAGAAGAACCGGTAATATAACTGTTTTATAAATTCTAACTTTCAGATTTTTGGACAGCAGACTGGATGATAAGAGCTTCTCAACCGAATAATAACACGCATTTCCCATATTTATTCTGCGTTTAATTTCCTCCCGAGTGTCATTTATATTTGTTACTGTTGCTCCAAGATATTTGAATTTTTCCACCTCTTCGAAGGATAAATCTCCAATATTTATATTTCCATTTCGTACAATATTCCCGTCACGAGACATAATCATATACTTTGTCTTTTCGGGATTTACTTCCAAACCGATCGCTTTACTTGCTTCAAGTAAAATTTCCGTGTTTTCCCTAACCGTTTGTGTATTTTCTCCTAACATATTCACGTCATCTGCATAGACAAGAAGCTGATGTAGCCCGTTCAATTCCAAACCCTGCCTGTTATCCTGAACTTTCCTAATGGCATATTCTAAAGCGAAGTTAAAAAGTAAAGGTGATAGTGCGTCTCCCTGTGTCTACATACTTTACGTATCAAAATTACAAGACGTACGATAAATAAATAAATAAATTACTTAATTACTAACTGCCCCCCCCCATTGAGGGTAGCCCTCACGGACTCAATATACCCTCAAAAAATAAATACATGCTGTATGTAAACATAGATAATTAAATTTAAAAAAAAAGTGAAACAAAGACAAGGGCATGAAAAATTACAATTGATATTAAGGGAAGACTTCACTGAAAATCATGAAAATTTTCCCAAATTTTTTTAGCTATTTCACTTATTCAGAATTTATATTTTCATACCCCAAATGGATTCAGCTCAATTCTAATTACAAATACTCGTATGTTTACACTTTTAAAATTAAGGCTGGAAGGGGGCGTGGAATTTAAAGAGCTGACAAAATTGTTTTTCATCGAAGAATTCTTTTTTAAAATTTCTGATTACAAATCTAGTAACTTTTTGTTGGCTCCCTGAAGTTACTAGATGAATGTAGCGGAGGAGAATATTAATTTACATAAATATATTCATTTTATTTTCAAATCTATTTTTCTGTGTTCATTTTTGTTGAGTCAACACTAACTTTCTTATGCCAAATATTAATCAATCTGGATGAAATTTTTACTGCAAGTATTTATGAGTTAGCTGCATGTTTCTGTGCATTTATTTTTGTGAGAAATGCTGCTAGTTTATTTTGTTAATAAAATAAACTAGCAGCATTAATAAAAATATTAATAAAATAAACTAGCAGCATTAAGAAAAATATTAATGGGTTGTGTTTCTGGCTAAGAAGAAATTGCCTACTGAAAGATGCACTGGAAGGAGTGATCAGATGATAGACAATATTAAGATGCATGGATCGCAGGCCTATGCGAAAACTAAGAGCAAGGCTGAAAAAAGGAAAATTGAAGAATGATTGGTCTGCGGTGAAGGACCTGCCCAAGGGCAGAAAACTGTCGATGAATGAGATCTGCATGAATGTAAGACCCAATTTATATTTTTCATGTTGTGTTTTCATGTTGAGTAACTGGACACATCTCTAATCTAGAGTTTGTGTATGTTTACAACGAAATGTTGTCAAATTGCTTCTGTGAAAAGTGTTTCTGCAGAAGAAGAAATATCTACATATCTTAGGTATTTCAGTCCCACAATACGGTATAGATTTCGTTAAAATACTGCGTTTTCGAACTCCAAGATTCTCTTGTCAGCGTGGGTGGTAGTACACTACGCAAAGATCTTTTGCAAAAAAAAAAAATCTCGTGGAAGTAATACAATGGAAATTCCATGCATCTACAATCTAAGCCAGCCGTGGCGAAAATGTGACTCGCGAGCACATTGTGGCTCGAAATGATAGCTATGCATTTCTCTTGCTTCCTACCTCCCCCAACCCTCACCCTCTCGCTCACTGGAGTCAAACTCCGTTCCATTTGTATTTGTCTCTGACCTGCGAGTGGCGTATCGTCGCAATCTCTCTCTCGAAACCATGTACCTCTACAAAACGAAAGTTTCAAGTAGGATGGGAGGACGCATTTTTTGCTACCAATATGATGAGAATATTAAATGTAACTTATGATTTGTTCACAAGTATTACGAGGAAACGGTTGTATAACATAAAACGGCATTATACTACATGTCACTCATGAAATATTAAAAGGTTAAGTGTTCTTCTTCTTCTTTATTATTATTATTATTATTATTATTATTATTATTATTATTATTATTATTATTATTATCTGTACGTCGATCCGTTTTCAGCAAATGTACGAATAATGCGGTTAGATCTTCAATTTAAACTCACAGATTTACAATGTGATTAAAATGAAAGCTAGATGTGAGGACTTGACAAATGTTGAACTTTTCAAATCTTTGCCAAAAATGAATATCCGAAGCTTCGTTCTTTCGCTTGCTCTTTTGAAGCCATGTTCGCTACAACTTACGTTTGTGAAAAATTATTTTCAACAATGAAAATAGTAAAAACCAAATTTAGATCACGACTACAGGCAAATACCTTCGTGATCAACTACGACTGGCAGTAAGCGACTTAATTCCTGATTTTGAATCTCAGTCACAGAGACATTCTTAAGACAATTAATTTTAGGTTGTGATAATATGTTCTATGTTTTCTTATTCATTTCTTTCTTCGTTACACGTACTAAACATAAGTTTGTAACCTTATACTGTATAAAATTACGAGTATATTTAAATGCTTGACGTAAGGAAAATGAAAATCCGTTAATAAGTCAGACAGTTGCTTCACTTCCCCTTCGGGTGTCCGCCTCCCTCCATAGGTGCTATGCACGTTGCAGGTTACACAGTGGCTCAGCGCACGATCACATTTTCGCCACGGCTGATCTAGGCCTTCCTGGCAAAGGGTTAACTTAGTAACTCAGCAGATTTTTATTGGTCCTCAAGTTTTAATATAAGAAAATATGTAATGTTATTCGAAGACAGTAATTTTTAGAAGGCGTGGTATACGAAACATGTTTCATTGCTTTGTCTTCCACGAGGGGAGAGAAAAATGAAAGCAAATTTCCGACAAATTGCTATTTCGTTACCGTGACTCACCCGTAGACCTATTGGACCACGACCATGCAAGCTCTCATGGTTGGGTAATTTCCGCGTATGTCGTTATTAATCAGATCTGCGGTCGCATCACATCGCAGGGGCAAGGGGTGGAGTGGGTGAAGAAATAGTGGAGTTATAGGAAGGAGCGCTGGAGTATCACAAGGAAATGTGAACTACAAAACAACCAGAAATTTGATCGTTGTCAATGATTTAGTGTTTACAATACTTGCCATTGGATCTGACAAGGGAAGGGTTTCGGTTCGAACAGGAATTTTTGGTTAAAAATTTGTACATAGGCTTACCTCACAATGGTGATGAAGACCGTAAAAGCATTCATTTGTGTAACTCTCCGTTTGGTTGGTATTGGTCAATATACTTCTTTAAAAATGTACATGAGGATTCTCTATAAAATGCATGAAACAGCATGGAGCAGAGCAATAAGCACAACACGCAGAAGCAACACCTGAACAATCTTCTGAACCACACTCTAGTGCTGAAAAATCAAATGCCACCTGAATTACATTTTTGAAGTCCGAGACTTGTTCAGGATTCACGTAACCAGCTGACTGCCAGGAATACTGAAGCATAGGGCGGTATACTGGAGCAGACAACTGGTTATGAATAACAGAGTGCATTTTCATTATAAACACTAGATTTCCCAAGTTAAGTTCTGGATTCTCAGCAAGAGTCCTTATTCAATCTGTTATCCTCCGAGCATATATTTTGTATTGTCTAAGGAAATAGATATCCAGAGGCTGGAAATATTTAGTTTTTTTTTTTAGGTGGAATGATCATACATTCCATGTCCTAGCCTTGGAATGATTCATTTATTAAGGTTGCGTCCTTGTGCATATTCAATGACTCACACAACAATGTACACTTTTGATTAGCTGCAATATTTTCAGACAGAACATTGGAGAAAAATATTCTTAAATGGGCTTTAGACATTTTACCAGTCGCACTAGTTTCTAGGCTAGGCTAGGCTTACGGGTAAGGTGTCCCATCCCCTTAACTTGTGCAGTGCTCTCCCCACCCCTCAACTTGTACAGTGCTCTAACAGACAAACCACACATTACACAAGCGAATGCTTTTGGGAGCTTTACAGAGATGTAAAGATGGGCATGTATACAAATTTTGGATACGAAATTCCTGTTCGAGCCGAAACCCTTCCCTTGTGAGGGTCACGAGTTCGAACTCGGCCTAGTACGATGGACTTCTATGGATTGTTAAAGGAAAGAAAGTGTCGCAGATTCACTTTAAAAAGTGACAAAAATTTATGAAATTTATTGAATTGCTTGAAACGTAAGCTTATTTATTCTTGGTATGGGAGACTGTTGTACCTTAAAACACTTTCCACAGTTTATTATTATTATTATTTTTTTTAATTTTGGGAGATGAAATTCCTTAAATGAAAAAGTGCTTGAAATAATTATTGAAGATGCCTTTACAACTTCCTGTATCTATTTTTCTCTTTTACGGTCGACCTGGTTGGCGAGTTGGTATAGCGCTGGCCTTCTATGCCCAAGGTTGCGGGTTTGATCCCGGGCCAGGTCGGTGGCATTTAAGTGTGCTTAAATGCGACAGGCTCATGTCAGTAGATTTACTGGCAAAATTCCGGCACATCCGGTGACGCTGATATAACCTCTGCAGTTGCGAGCGTCGTTAAATACAACATAACATTTTTCTCTTTTACAGATCTATTAAGGATGAAAAAATTGAATGAAGGGGTATGTAATGTGTTCAAAGGTACAAAAGGTTCATGTACCTTTGAACATACCCTCTTGTACCTTGGAACACGCGGAATATAGACGGGAATATAGCTGTAAATATTGACAATCATATTTAAAATGTATTTGCCATCATAAACCAGAGCAGGCTTCTCTGATTGAGATTTTATTTCCTGGAGGAGCAATAACTACTTCATCAGCTTTCTTCAAGGTATCCAGATCAACTGGGGTCCTCTTAACCCCAGACTTACTTCATGGCATGATCTTAAAAAAAACAAAAACCGATACTATCGTGTACCTTAGAACATGTTCCATGGTACAAGAGGGTGCATCGTTTATACAAATATGGCTGTCAAAACTTGAGATTCGAATAAATCATGGAAATTGACATTAGTTATCTTCTTATTTTTCACATTAGGATGATGCCTATTAATATAGAAATCCTTTATATGTTAATATCAACGTAACAAATAATTTCTTACATTGCATTTTTTGACGTTTATGAATTAATAGCTCATTTTTATATTTTTCGGCATTTTTGGTCATTTTTAATACTTTTAAGAACTTTTAGATCATTTGAAATGTATTTTACTTTCTTCTTTACCGATGGGTCTGTTAAATCATTTTCTGAGCAAATAGATCAGTAGTAATTACCTACTGAATAAGTGAATAACAGTGAAGTTTGAATTTTGTTTGGAAAAAAACCCTTAAGTCCATCCCTCATTCCACTGAAGGCTTCACTTCACACAACGGAAGCAATATAAAATGCTTAGTTTAAGTGAGGGCTTTGACCGCTACTGTTCTTTTGTCGGTACCAGGGTGTCTTCAGAATTTATGTTTGGAAGGGAGGAAACTTTCAACAGTGTCTTGGACAGGACGTTGCAAATATAAATTTCACTCGGGAGGAATTTAAACGCAGAATAAATATGGTAAATGAGTGTTATTATTCTGTTGAGAAGCTTTTGTCATCTTGTCTGCTGTCAAAAATTCTGAAAGTTAGAATTTATAAAACAGTTAATATTACCGGTTGTTCTGTATGGTTGTGAAACTTGGACTCTCACTTTGAGAGAGAAACAGAGATTAAGGGTGTTTGAGAATAAGGTTCTCAGGAAAATATTTGGGGCTAAGAGGGATGAAGTTGCAGGAGAATGGAGAAAGTTACACAACGCAGAACTGCACGCATTGTATTCTTCATCTGATATAATTTGGAACATTAAGTCCAGACGTTTGAGACGGGCAGGGCATGTAGCACTTATGGGCGAATCTAGAAATGCATATAGAGTATTAGTTGGGAGGCCGGAGGGAAAAAGACCTTTAGGGAGGCCGAGACGTAGATGAAAGGATAATATTAAAATGGATTTGAGGGAGGTGGGATATGATGATAGGGACTGGATTAATCTTGCACAGGATAGGGACCAATGACGAGCTTATGTGAATGGCAATGAACCTTCGGGTTCCTTAAAAGCCATTTGTAAGTAAGTAAGTAAGAGGTGAATAATTTCATGGCCGCTATAAGTTTTCTTCGTAAAAGACGAGGTATTTTCTCCAGACGACAAATAAAACGGCAACGCGATCATAATTACGTTCTTAACGCTTTGGCGAACATTGACCGGAAATTTACTTTCCTTCATTTTAATATTATTCCCTAAAACAACTTTTTCCCCTCTTTATTTCGGTAAGCTATTTGTAAGTACCTAAGTAGCTAAGTATTGACATGTAGCAACCACAAATGTTCACGTAACATTTCTAGTAATCTTTGTTATAATTTCCAACAGCTCATGAAGAGCAACGATAAACTTATCAGTGATATTGTTATAATATTTTAAAATATATAATATACTACTACCAGTTAAAATCTGTCAAATATGCTCAAAATAAAAGAAAATAAAACAACAGTAACTTAAAAGAAGAGAAAGTTTTTCATCTGATGAGATAGCTTTCCTTAATATTGCGTCCATTCCTGTGATTTCTAGCAGTGAATATCTGGGTAATGAACTTTTTTCCTTCATCCGCCTCCTGTTCTATAGCAGTAGGCCTAACGACAAAAGATCCTAACTCGAATCCATTTTACTAACCAATCACAAATTGTTTTATCAGAAGCTACTACCTACTCAGTTGGCAATACTAGCTGTGTTCGACACCAGTGACCCACGAGTGTTCATTGCAATCACCGGTGACCGTCACTCGTGTCCCAGTGTGAAAAGGGCCTTAGTTGAGAGGCCGGAGGGAAAAAGATCTTTGGGGAGGCCAAGACGTAGATAAAAGGATAATATTAAAATGGATTTGAGAGAGGTGGGATATGATGATGGAGACTGAGTTAATCTTGCATAGGATAGGGATCGATGGCGGGCTTATGTGAGGGCGGCAATGAACCTGCAGGTTCCTTAAAAGCCATTTGTGCGAGATCGTGCGTATTTGCTTGTTTTCCGCACAGAACCAATACGCGGTAAGTGTGAAATACCACATTCAGTATTCCCAACGTAACACACACAACAATTTCCCTCTTCTTACCGCTTAAGCGCGACATTCATTTTACTGCTTTAGGCTTTTAACATATTATTTTTAGAGACCTTTAACATAGTAATAATTATAAATTGGAAACTTACCACTGCAATTTCACCTAAATTGCAATGTTAATTATTGTTTTTAAATATTTGCAAAAATTAAGTAAAGTCTACTACTCCACGAAAGCTATTGTATTCCTGATACGAGTAACATTAAGGAAGCCGTGAAAAAATCAACAAGACTCCAGATGCGGATGTTATTACTGCATATGTTATATAAATAATATTGTTAAAATATTAAAATGAAAAATAAATCATTACATAACCTTACCGTTTGTTTTAAGTTCGCATTTATAGACTGGGGGAAAAAAAAGACAGACGTATATCACGGCCTGCTGGAGTATAGATATTTTTGTTTTCTAAAGTTGCCGCCATTAAACAGAAACCAAGATGGAGATTTCATTGCAACTAATTAGAAATTCGTCTTTCAGGTATGTAATAAACGATCTTCGCACAAAATAATGTACGATACACGAGCGGTATTTTTGTTTTCATGTTCTCGGAAATTAAAAAAGCTCAACTACGTTTCGCATTTTCAATCTTTTCCTCGAACATGAAAACGTCAACATACCGCTCTTGTAACGTATATCACTATTGTAAGTTGTGTTTCCATTTGTATATGTGAAAATCTATTCCTTACGAATTACTTCTTAAACAGTACCATCAAATGATGTTGCAATCGCATCAGAAGAAAGACAGAGGATATGAGTCGGCTCCGTAACATTTCATCGAGTTGGGCCATCTCTGTTGTTCTGTTTTTTTGTATTGAGAGTTTAAATGTAGCGGAAGAGGACTCACGAAGTCGAGACGCGAACTTTATGAAGAAGGGCTCTGGCAGGATGAGTAATGGATGTCGTTCGCCACAAAGGTGGAGACTTGCATATGGCGGGGATGCCTGGAATATAAAGTTTGAGTATTTGTTCTTTTCAAGGGGAGAAAAAAGATACACTTTCCGGACAAGAACTCTTTCCCTCTTTGTCTAGGAACAACGGCAAAACATTCCGAGTGAAGCCATAAGAACGACGGCTTAAACAAGTTCCGCTTTAATAAGGGGAGACTGACCGAGGACTTGCGTTTTATCATTGCAGCAATATCTTGTCTCTCGTAACTAGAGAGGATTTCCCTGCCTAGAGGAAGGACGAGGGACATAGGACAGAATGGGGACCAGGCACTGTATTCCGAATGCTTTTGAAGTTATGCCAAGATTTTACTTTATATATACGACCACCACCACCCCACCACCACCACTACAACCATTACGAAGAAAGTGCAATTCCCATGAAAAAAGTCCACACCTGTGGAGTAACGGTTAGCACGTCTGGCCGCGAAACCAGGTGGCCCGGGTTCGATTCCCGGTCGGGGCAAGTTACCTGGTTGAGGTTATTTCCGGGGTTTTCCCTCAACCCAATATGAGCAAATGCTGGGTAACTTTCGATGCTGGACCCCGGACTTATTTCACCGGCATTATCACCTTCATTTCATTCAGACGCTAAATAACCTGAGCTGTTGATAAAGCGTCGTAAAATAACCTACTTAATCCATGGAAAAAACATTGCTCTATCAAAGTAAATATAGGAAGTGAACTAAGTGGGTTACATGAGTAATCAACGTAGATTAAAGATATTCAGAATATCATAATGGGGTACACAGCATACAGCAGCCGTGGCGAAAATGTGATCGTGCTACGAGCCACTGTGTAACCTGCAACGTGCATAGAACCTGTAAGGGAGGCGGACACCCGAAGGGGAAGTGAAGCAACTGTCTGACTTATTACGGATTTTCATTTTCCTTACTTCATACTGTTTAAATTTAAAATATTTAAATTTTTCATAAAATTAGCAACTTTAAACTGTTGTGGCTCCGAAACCCTTTCACCCAATGATCAAAATCATGTTTTTTTTATGCTGAGAAATTAAAGTTTATATTGACATGTAAACAGTTTTTCTTACTTTTTATGGAAATGGAGAAATTTAGATTTTTCTTCATTACGACGCCTTTGACCACGAAAAAATATTTTTAAAATATATGGTTAGATTCCGCATTGAAAGTACAAATAAACACATATTTTTTACTGGTGGTACGTTGATAAGAAAGTATTGAAAATATCAAATAAAGAAAATAAATAGTACGCGCGTGAACTAACCAGCTGACTGTGAGACGGGAGCTAACCGAGACAAGCAAGGCCAGGAGACAAACACGTGATGTTTCGTCTAGTAGCGCATAGCTGGGCTAGCTTTATCACTAGTTTTCATAAACACAGGAGGAAAATGACGCCCAACGGTCGCTTATCTTCAGCTCTCGGCCGGTGCGTGTGGTACTGCACCGTTCAAGTCCAGACGTGTGAAAATAATCTATTTAATACCCTCAAAACTTATTGCCAAGCCACTAAGCAAACAATGCCGAATCCCTCTTAATAATGCAAGGTTTTTTTCTCAATGTTTTTTTACATTTTTACAAATTGGCAAAAATCCTAAAAGTAAGTAACATCAGATTATCTGTCTCTCTGTATACAATAAAAATAAGGATTACTTCTTATCATAACCCACCAAATGTTAGCCTCAAAATGAGCTCCCGTTCAATGTTCTGCACTAAATGGTTCCAGAGTTCTGAGCGCTGAAAGAGGCTTGTTTTTATAAAATACGCTAAATTTGTCGCTCATTAATACGAAAACCGTTTGACTTTCGGTAGTATATTTTTGAAAATGCAATCTCCTAAGCACCTTGTATAAATAGGGAAAAAATTAGAGTATTAAAAAAATGCGAGGTTTTTTACTGATCGATTTCATATGGAATAGCCCTTATGTAGGTTAGAGTAATGAAGCGTATACAATACAGTATTAGAATATATTGAATACTTGCGTAAGAAACGACAGCGTTTGTGGGATACTACACGCATTATGTGGAGTAGATTAATGTAGTACAGTATATAGGTTATAATGGATAAATTATGTGAGATAAATTACCATTTGATTAAAATTAATATTACTAGTCGCAATGTGTTAAATCAACTATGATGTGATATAACGTTCGTGGGCGCGTGTCCGTTATTTGCATACAGCCATGCACGACCTAATAGTTTAGTTCATATAAAAATAACAAAAGAACGCTCAAAGGCTGGTGGACTGGACGAATTCTTCGCTGCGCCGCGCTGCATCGTTGCTAAGAAACAATTCCTCCTCTCGTGCGATTAGTGTCACCATTAAGAGAGAGTACATTCATTAAGAGTTCGTCCATCTTGTCTTACCCTATCGCGAGGTTTTAAAAATAACACATACAAAAAACTCAATTGTCGCAGTGCCAAGGCTCTTCATCGTCCACTAACAAGACACAGCCTGCCCACAAAGCTTCGTGCGGTGGGCCACGACCGCGCTATTCTTAGCGCTGCTGGTACCGGTAGTTGATTGATGGTTGTCTGTATGATCGCCCTACTCTCCTGTATTTATAGAGGGCTGTGGTTTTAATCCCGGTCTTTTTTTATACGTCGAGCTTCGATTTATTGCCTCGGAAACAAAAACATTGTGAGCATTCTCTGTAAATCCTTCCACACACAACATCTACATCTGTTTGTTATTTCTGTGTAGCATGTTTTTGTATCATTTTCTGAAATATGTTTAAATACTACCTGATATGCCATATATAAGTCCTAATTGAATCAACACAGTCACAGATCTGGCACGCGCTTGCACTATAGTGCTTCGACTCGTAGGACGTTCAAAAGTTGCAACATTGATTATTATCCATACGCTCTTCCCAAACAAGCGATCCGTGCTTCAAATCCTGATCTGACAAGCAAACGTTCTGATGGGGACAGATAAAAAAGTTAAAATTTTTTCTTCCACCATGTTAATAATGTCAAAAGAAGTGCTTACACAAATTTTGGCCACTCGATCGCAATTACGAGGCCGTCCAAAAAGTGATTTTCCCTGGGACCGTTTATAGAAAAAAAAAACACAATTGCATGGAAATATTTATTGAAACAGATACAGCAATTATTTCAGTATTTGTCAACATATCCCCCACTGGAATTGAGACATTTGTCATACCATAGGATCAATTTTTGTGTCGTAGAAGTCAGCCGCCTCAGTCCGAAACCAACGTTTGACTGCGTCTGCACCTCTCTCTGTCGATCCCATGATATGAGAAATGTCTCAATTCCGATGGAAAATATGTTGAAAAATAGCTCAACAATTGCTGTGTCCGTTCCAATAAATTTGTCCATGGAATTGTGTTTTCTTTTCTGTTAGCGGCCCCTGACGAACTTATTTTTTACGGCACTCGTAATTGCGGTCGAGTGGCCAAAATTTGTATAAGCACTTCTTTTGACATTATTAACATGGTGGAAGAAAAAAAAATAACTTTTTTATCTGCCCCCATCAGAACGTTTGCTTGTGAGAGGAGATTTATCTCCATTTCCATTTCGTCCCTGATCTTATGTTTGTTCTGTGTCATCTCTACGTTGATCCTGTATCGTGCTGACCACGTGGTCAGGTAGGCCTACCGTGTGATGTTTAGCATCTATGAAGTAATATATCATCCCCTTGCATCGCCCTGGCTTGTAAGTCGGTAGGCTATAGCAGGGAGCGGTAAAACAAACAAATACTAGAGCATTGATGGTAACATACTGTTTCACACTACATTAATTTATTTAGGTTATATTTGACGTTACATACTTCAAATATAGTCACCTACCATGTCAACAATACATTGCCAAATGCAAATGCCTCGCTTCCACCCAACTTGCAATAGTTCAGTATGGTAGGACTTCTCTCCCACAGGCTTCTTATAATGCCCTAAAGCATTGAGTTGCATGTTTTCCACTTGCAACTTTGGTGTTTATGAAATACCTTTGTTCGTACTTTTAGGGCTATATTGTTTTTTACAAATCAGAAACAGCCACTGTATTTACAAAATATGGTTACTTCGAGACTTTCAATATTGCAAATTTATGAAACAGTCGCTGTTCTGTTACGTAGTAAACGATTTCAATGATCACCGCTAGAAGCGCTGATTTACAGCATTGTTGTCATTACTTATTGAATGTCCTAGAATAAAGAAAAAAACACGAGTACTAGAAATTCTCACTTTTCGAGTTTAGGCCTAGTTTTTTTTCTGGTTTCATATTCGAGACAGTCTGAGTGGAAATATTACGGGGCAAAACAGTATAAATAGGTTCAAAAATTTTTTTCATAACCCACAACTTGAACCATTGGAAAACTAGTTTTGAAATGTTTGGGCAAAACTTCAAGAATGTAATTAAAAAGATAGCCTACTTTTGTTCAAAATTTTCTTCCATAATCCACAACTTGAATTAGTCGAGCATTAAAAGTTTTGAAATATTTGAGAAAAACTTCAGGAATAAAATTTAAAAAGTTACTTTTGTTCAAAATTTTTTCTCATAATCCACAACTTCAACTATTGGAAAACTAGCAGAACATTTAAGGTTTTAAAAAATGTTTGGGCAAAACTTCGGGAATAAAATTAAAAAGTTACTTTTGTTCAAACCCTTCTTCCATAATCCAAAACTATGGTCATAGGAAGAAAAATAAAGAAGGTAAACTTGCGAATTCTAAAGGAGGCAGTAGAGCAAGTGAATAGCTTCAAATACTTGGTGTGTACTATAAGCAGTAATATGAGCTGCTGCCAAGAAGTCTAAAGGACAATAGAAATGGCAAAGGAATCTTTTAATAGAAAAAGGAGCTTCTTCTGCGGACCTCTGGAGAAAGAACTAAAGAAGAGACTAGTTAAGTACTTTGTGTGAAGTGTAGCATTGTATGGGACAGAAACATGGACATTACGACGAAGTGAAGAGAAGCGAATAGAAGCATTTGAAATGTGGATATGGAGAAGGATGAAGCGTGTGAAGTGGACAGACAGAATAAGAAACGAAGCTGTGTTAGAAAGAGTGGGTGAAGAAAGAATAATGCTGAAACTGATCAGAAAGAGGAAAAGAAATTGGTTGGGTCACTGGTTGAGAAGAAACAGTCTTCTGAAAGATGTACTGGACAGAATGGTGAACGGGAAAAGAGTTCGGGGCAGAAGAAGTTATCAGATGATAGCTGACATGAAGATGTATGGATTATATGAGGAGACAGAAAATAGGAAAGACTGGAGAAAGCTGGGTTTGCAGTGAAAGACTTTCCCATGCGCAGAACACTATGAATGAATACAAAACTTGAATTATTGGAAAACTAGTGGAACATTTAAACTTTTGAAATGTTTCGGAAAAACTTCGGGAATAAAATTAAAAAGTTACTTCTGTTCAAAGTTTTCTTCCATAATCCACAACTTGAACTATTGGAAAACAGGTCGAGTGTTTAAACTTACGTTTCTTTCAGAATACACAACTTGAACTATTGGAAAACTAGCCGAACATTTAAAGTTTTGTGAATAAAATTGAAAAGTTACTTTTCTTCAAAATTTTCTTCCATAATTCACAACTAGTGAAAACTACTGTAACATTTACATTTTTTGGTCAGGAATAAAATTGAAAAGTTGCCTTTGTTCAAAATTTTCTTTTATAACCACAACTTGAGCTATTACAAAACCAGTCGAACATTTAAGGTTTTGAAATGTTTGAGCAAAACTTCGGGAAAAAAATTGAAAAGTTACTTTTGTTCAAAATTTTCTTCTATAACCACAACTTGAGCTATTACAAAACTAGTCGAAAATTTAAGGTTTTGAAATGTTTGGGCAAAACTTCGGGAATAAAATTGAAAAGTTACTTTTGTTCAAAATTTTCTTCTATAACCACAACTTGAGCTATTACAAAACTAATCGAACATTTAAGTTTTGAAATGTTTGCGTAAAACTTCGGGAATAAAATTGAAAAGTTACTTTTGTTCAAAATTTTCTTCTATAACCACAACTTGAGCTATTACAAAACTAGTCGAACATTTAAGGTTTTGAAATGTTTGGGCAAAACTTCGGGAATAAAATTGAAAAGTTACTTTTGTTCCGAATTTTCTTCTATAGCCACAACTTGAGCTATTACAAAACTAGTCGAACATTTAAGGTTTTGAAATGTTCGGGCAAAACTTCGGGAATAAAATTTAAAAGTTACTTTTGTTCAACATTTTCTTCTATGACTACAACTTGAGCTATTACAAAATTAGTCGAACATTTAAGGTTTTGAAATGTTTGGGCAAAACTTCGGGAATAAAATTGAAAAGTTACTTTTGTTCAGAATGTTCTTCTATAACCACAACTTGAGCTATTACAAAACTAGTCAAACATTTAAAGTTTTGAAATGTTTGGGCAAAACTTCGGGAATAAAATTGAAAAGTTACTTTTGTTCCGAATTTTCTTCTTTAACCACAACTTGAGCTATTAAAAAATTAGTCGAACATTTAAGGTTTTGAAATGTTTGGGCAAAACTTCGGGAATAAAATTGAAAAATTACTTTTGTTAAGAATTTTCTTCTATAACCACAACTTGAGCTATTACAAAACTAGTCGAACATTATGGTTTTGAAATGTTTGGGCAAAACTTCGGGAATAAAATTTAAAAGTTACTTTTGTTCAACATTTTCTTCTATGACTACAACTTGAGCTATTACAAAATTAGTCGAACATTTAAGGTTTTGAAATGTTTGGGCAAAACTTCGGGAATAAAATTGAAAAGTTACTTTTGTTCAGAATTTTCTTCTATAACCACAACTTGAGCTATTACAAAACTAGTCCAACATTTAAGGTTTTGAAATGTTTGGGCAAAACTTCGGGAACAAAATTGAAAAGTTACTTTTGTTCAAAATTTTCTTCTATAACCACAACTTGAGCTATTACAATACTAGTCGAACATCTAAGGTTTCGAAATGTTTGGGTAAAACTTCGGGAACAAAATTGAAAAGTTACTTTTGTTCAAAATTTTCTTCTATAACCACAACTTGAGCTATTACAATACTAGTCGAACATCTAAGGTTTCGAAATGTTTGGGTAAAACTTCGAGAATAAAATTGAAAAGTTACTTTTGTTCAAAGTTTTCTTCTATAACCACAACTTGGGCTATTACAAAACTAGTCGAACATTTAAGGCTTTGAAATGTTTGGGCAAAACTTCGGGAATAAAATTTAAAAGTTGCTTTTGTTCAAAATTTTCTTTCAGAATCTACAACTTGAACTATTGGAAAACTAGTCGAACATTTAAAGTTTTGCAATGTTTGGGCAAAACATTTGTTCAAAATTATCTTCCATAATCCACAACTTAAACTACTGAAAACTAGACGAATATTTAAAGTTTTGAAATGTTTGGGCAAAACTTCCATATAGCACAACAGCACACGATATCTGCCGATTTAACATAGGCACTATTGACCCTTAGTTCCTCTCAATATCTATAAGGCTTTGCGAAGTTGTAACTGCTTCAAATCACGTGTGATATTATAAGTAAATCGTAATATGTCAAGGAAGGATACCGCAGTTATTTTAGCTTTACTAACCCTATTACCGAAGTGCCCCCATTTTTGGATATCAACTTGGAAGAAGCATTTCAACGCCGAAAGGTTCAACGAGATTTATAAAGCTTTGTTAATATAATGATGATAATAATAACAATTGTGCACATCGTTAGGCTTAGTTGTCCTCAACGACATGGTGCATGTACTCACATCGCCTCGCATTCCAAGAACTGTAGTCGCCCACTGACAGCGCTGATGAATCGGTGGGGCAGAGCGTCCGCGCAGGCATTCCGAGCACGTCACCCAGGGGCACAGGCCCCCGCTCTCTTGTGCCACTTCGTGCACGATTTCCGCCCACAAACAACATTTGTCTTGGGATTTACAGCTTTGCAGAAAGCGAGATTGGAGGAAAGTAGGCCCGCTCTTTGAGTGGGTCAGCCTTGGTGATCTGTCATGGTTTTCCTCAGTTTCTGTAGAAAACACCGAAAGCAATGGCAGATTGCTTTGAAATTTAGCATTCTGAAAACTGTCTTATATAATACTACGGGTGCTGACACTTTTCCAGTAATTTAATTGAGCTTAACGAATGTTTGTTGTCAGGATAATTATTTCGAAACCGGAGGTCGAGAAATAATTATCTAGTGACAAAAAAACATGAGTTCAAAAGCGAAATTAAATTACCTGAAGTCAACTGTCCGAAGACAGGTCTGAACGTCACAAGTGATACCAAAAAGACACCACCTGTGAGGCAACTAGGCCAGGAGATAATGGGTTAGGGTGGCCAGTTACTTTCCCCCTGCATTGCATACTCCGCCGACTAGCTACATATTACACTAGTCAGACTTCAGATGCATCGTTCTTCCTCAGACACATATCAAGTGAGAAGTAGGCCTACTGCGTTATAATAGATGTAGGTCTACATATCAGCCAGAACCTCAATCAGAGAATTGAGGATAACTATTATCACGAATTGTATTCAGCAAGATAATCCCAATGCGAACTATTAAACATTCGATACAATAATATTAACACAGTTTAATATCGTACAGTCACGAAGCTTGAAGTGATTTTTTGCATTCCTCGAGATACAGCGCTCCGAGCGGTTAGCAACTGAGAGTACTATAGTCGCGACGCTGTTATTCCCGGCGTGACTCCTCTTTGCTTACGTCTTAGGAAGTGAAGGCTCTATAAAGTCTAGGTAGGTAGTATCGTTCGCCATTTTTATTCTTTCGTTGCCGAGCTACCATACGAGAAATCTATTTGCCACACCGTTAAACATTATCATGTCGTAGCTCCTATGATAATAAATCAAACGCACTGTAATTCAGCAAATAATTGAGCGGCAAATAACGTCTTCGTGTGCTTTCTGCGAACGCCAACGAAAGAGCCAAATGGCGGGCGATTATATTAAGTATTTATCGAGCCTTAAGAAATGAATAACGTCTTCCTCAGCGAATCACAAGATGCACACGTTTAAATGTAGCCGACCTGCAACGCGATTGGCTGCCGGAAATTAGAGCGACGGGACTATAGGAACAATATTATTTCGGTATTATTTCGCATTGTCTGTGATGAGGCGAGAGTAGCGATCTTAATGGCTAGCAACTAAAGTTCAACTGTCACTGGATGCATATTCCCAACGTATTGAGCTTCGTGACTATGTACTAGACTGTTATAGTAAGTTCCAGAAAAAGTCTAATTGAAGCAGAGATGATAGGAATAAAAAAACTGAACGTTTGAGGTTATAGTAACACTTTATTTTGTTCTCTTTTATCACTGCCTATCTATAATTTTCAACACGCTTAATTTTATTGTAAACCATTTTTGCTTACAGTACTCGTAATTAATTGTGAAATTATTATAATTAATAACTGTTGCATGTTGAGACTGGGAGTCTGACGTAATCATTCTTTTACTAAATTTTTATTGTTGATATATCGAAGCAAAGACGATACGAATAAAACAAATGAACGTAGGAGGAAAAAACTATCACTTATTAAAAATTTCGAGCAGCATTTTTTTTTTAACTATCAGTGTAATTCGATTCTCATTGGTCAGTCTAGCGCCAATGAGCTCGTTTATTGGCTGAGCAACGTTCGCATGGTATTATACAAATCAAATAGTCTAATAGTTTAACTTTCATTCTCAACGAAATGCAGGTCTTAGCTGTAGATGAGTGTAAGAAGAGAAAGCTTTTTGGAAACTCTAGCGTCAATAATCGTCTTCAAGCTTGCTGCTACTCATTTTCAGCGTATTCCGAATCTCACTGGACCGGTGAACAATGACGTCACGCTGCAGCGAAATAGGAACAAAACTGTTGGAAGGATCGATGGCTGTCATGGCGACTGTATAAGTTGTTGTCTGTGCTACGCTAGCAAAATTTTGCGAAATTTCCGTACTGCCATCTCGTTCAAAGAAAACAGAGCATAAACAATTTATTTCTTGAACCGGTAGTAATAACTGATCCGTTGACATGTTCGCTCATAAGCCATTAACATATTGCTTTTACGTTGTGCTCATTACAAACAATACAGCAGAACACACCGCCATGACACAACAGTGCACGATGTCATTCGTCTGCTAATTCCCGTCCTATACAAGAACCAATCAGATTCACTGATGGCGGCTGATGGAGACTGCCACCACCTCTGCAAGCTGATGGAACCGGTGCGACACCGGTGGAGCATCAGTGACGTCATCGGTGAAATTCGGAGCACCGTGATGCCATCAGATTGCTCAGCGCTGAGATTCGGAATACGCTCTTAGTGAGTAAGAAATACGTAGCGTATAATAAAGTCTTCAAACGTGATTGTTGATATATTGTAAGTTACATGAAAATATTCTATTTATCAATATAATGTTAGCGGAATAATACATCTTGTTCAAGCCATTGGGATGACATGAGTGTTGCAATGAGCATTTTCTGAACGCATGTTAGGCAAACTGTATATCATTAATGTTGTGTAATGTACTTCTCTTCAGTTAGTCTCGTTCCTGAAACATGCATTCTTCTACTCTCAGTTGTAGCTTACAGAACATTGGTAGGTAATACTGCAATGACGGGAAACTGGAATATTTCAAAGCAATGCCTCGATACCGTCTTTGTCTTAGCAACTGAACGTCAAACAATGAAAGGATCTACAATTTGATGTACACACAAAATATCGTTGACTTTCCTCCAGTTCTTCTCTATTTATTATTCTGTCAGGTTCACAGTCTTAACATCTTCCGACAAACCAAGTCCAAATAAAATCAAATCATATGCATATTTAATAATACAGCCTGAAGATGAAGCGATTTGCCCGCTGGTAATCAAATAAAGCATCTCTTTCATTCCTACTCTTTGAAATACTCATTTTCCATGTTGTTCATGGTCGACTTTTCTTCTGTCTTCTTGCTGGAATCTAATCATGACTTTTGGCAATATGTCCTCAGATATCCTCATAACATATCCATACTATTTAACTCTGTTGTTTATAAATAATCTACAATTTTTAGTCTACCCTTTATTTTGTCCCCGATATTATTTCTAATTCTGTTTTTTGTGGTACACTAGCAGATCGCTTCCAATGATTAAGTTCAATTGATAATTTTTTTACTAAAATTATTCTCTTTTCCTTACGTAATTTATCTTTCAACTTTTTTTGAGAGCAGACTGTTTCCCATGGTAATTAGACAAAATACATTTTAAATATATCAAATCTTAGATCAATCGATCAATCATTAATAATAATAATAATAATAATAATAATAATAATATTTCGGTACCGGTACATTACATTGTGATTTTAACTGCTTTCGTGATGTCTGGTAACAGTTGGCAACATTGAAAAGACGGCCATATTAGTTTTTTTAAAGGAAATAATCTTATGTGAGTCCTGAGAGGATAAAAAGAAAGGACAGAGTACTCCAAGCAAATATACTTGATATCGGTGCGACGGATGTGACGTCAAACTACACCTTCAATGCCCCATAATCCTCCACGAAATACCGTCAGTCGCCAAATATTCAATTGCTACTATCAATTTCGGTCATACGTAAACGGCTTAGAATGGATGTGGAGATAACTGGAGTATTAATGTAAATTTCACTATATATTTATTAAGTGTTACGGTTGTGACATGGACTGGACACTTCATTTCCACATTCTTTCTTTTATCAAGAAGGATGTTGGCACTCCTTCGCATGTTAAAGCATAGTGGGACAGATCAACGGACATATTTTACAGTTGATCCGAGCAGAATATTAGCTTATTTATAAAAAGTAACACTTGCTGAACTTGACTACACTTTTGAAATATTCACAACATGAAACCATTTGTAATCGTAATAATATGAACAAAACAGCTGATAAACACGCTGGAAAATGAGATGAACTATGAGTAATTTGACGGCCATACTAGTACACCTTTTTGGTTCCACCGTTTCAAGCTTATGGCCCAGGGTTGTGTGAGTCCCACATACATCGATTGGAGGTTGCAACAAGCAAAGGTGGTTTCTTGTTTTGGAATCGGATAAATACCGTTCTAATTTGAAGGTAAGGAAGGATGTCTGAATATGGAAATAACGCCAGCTTTCCGCAGGTGTTGTTAACGAAATATTAACATGTAGGAACCGTCGTTTGACATTTTAAAATACTTCAGTTCATATTTCGACATATTTCATAGGTAACGGTGTGAGGTTTTAGACCGCATGTCTGCTTGCTCCTGCCGATTCGTTAGTGAATTAAAGGCCACATTTTGAACTGTCGCATCGACACTGCGTGACACTGGTTCCTCCTTGATGCTGCCCTTCTCAGCATTTTACTTGACACTTGCGGTGTGAGTCGTGGAACACCCGGCGCATACCGAGCGTAATGTGGCGACGTCTGCGATCCGTCCAACAAATCAGCCAGCTCCATTGTTTGAGCACGTGCCAAGTTAGTTGGTACAGTGTCGTTAAACCATATAAGCGACCGAGAGCGCCCCAACACATCCATACACATTTCAAGAGTTCTGATTGATGAAGTAAAAGGAATGCTCTATTTCTTGCTAGAACTTCTGTGTTAAAATATTTCAAGCCATGATCTTGAACGTAAGCATATACCATTCTTTCCACTCCAGTTACGTTTCCCTTTTCTCAAAAAGGAAAAAAAAAGAGGGAGGGGAATCTACAGAAGGAGCTGTGTTTGAGGCCCGGAAAATGCACTGCTGTACTCTGTTTGTTATTCATGTATCTAGTCACGAAAACTTGTCTAGTCACATAATAGGTTGTGTGATACGTGAAGTCGCAGGCCTGCGAATAAAAAGGCGCATATTCATTGTTATTGCCTTCCATCCCTTTGCCATGCAAACCCACAGCCCCTTGAGGTCGGGTACATTACTTCTTTTAGAACTGACATGGTCTAAAGCAGTGGTTCTCAAAATATCAGAGACCAGTGCCCGGTAATTTTTTTTTCTATAAGATAGGAACCGGTCCCACAAATTAACCTGCAAATACCTTTCTAATTCTTTTTAAAGTTCATACATTTAACTGACATAATTATTAATAATTAACTATGGCATAGGCCCTACGAAATCTTAAGACTTAAAGAGAATCAGTGGTTGAAGCTAGTAAAATAATTTTTTTCTTTAAAGTGTTTTTTTTTAAGGGGATGCGCTACTGAATTTTCCAATTTCTACATTTAAAAGATAATGTATTGAAATTTTAACAGCATATTATGATCATGATTATGAATTAATCAAGAAAATTTCAATGATCTAAGTCAAGAAATAACTCTTTTAAAAATAAAATTTGAAAATAACACGTTTATTTTGGAAACCGTTTTTTGGAATCTAAAACAAGAGTTTTCTATGTTTTTATAGTGCATATTATAGCTGAAAAACAGGTTGTGGTAATGGAGCATTGGAATTTAGCATATGAAGAGTAAAATAAAAAAAAACATGACATTTCTTCAAAAACGGTCATTTTTCAGTAGCGCATCCCCTTAAAGTGTATTTATTTTACGCATGGAGACTAGATCGGAATGTTTTGTGTTGAGATCTCGAAAAAGTCGCCATGACTTCATAGCTTCATTTCCCAGAACAGTAGCATAAATTACCATTGAGGTCGTCGCAATTGTTAATTCTCAGGGCATTGTACGAAACCAAACTTTAAGTAGTTGTACAAGTACTTACGAATGAAGATACTCACGTGAAGAGAATTGGAGACTTCCTGAAGAAATTCAGAGGATCACTGGATTATGAGCGTATGTAAATTCCGGACCAAAACATGTTTCTTATCTTTGGCCTCGTCATGGCGCCAGAGGTTTTGGCATTTGTCCTAGATATATAGTACCCAGTTTGTGGGCATGTTGCTAGTGCAGCTGAGAATGGTACCACTTCCTATACACGTCACATCAGCCATTTGCCAAACACAGTTGTCAGACTGACTACGGCAAATGTAAAACACTAGCACTTAACGTTCCCATTACTTATTTCACACGCCAGAAACGGTGACGCGGGCACGTAAATTCCGGAATGAATATATCCAGTGAAGTTACCAGGGGAAACAAATGAAGAGTGCAGTGACATTAACTCATCAGCTGTTTATAAGAGTCGAACAGTTCATTCATAGTTGTTGGAATTACGTCCGTCAAATCCGTATAGATCCGTCTAGTAGACAGATAGAGAGTAGGATCTACAACTATTGTTAACTCGAAGTGACAGAAATCACATCCATGAAATTTAAGTAACGTAACCTAACCTAACATAATCAAAGTTAGTAATATAGCTAAATAACAGTAAAGCAAGTTTGACACCAGAGTTTTCGATGAAATCTGCCAATCCTAAATCTAGGAAAGTGGGAAGAAACTTGTTAACCTAACTTCAGTGCCCTCCATCATTTCATCATTTTTATAGCTTGTCCTCTCCGCAATTTTACGTGCATACCCTACTCCGCTATTTACATACATTCGTAATCAGTTTGCTCCGTAATTTACATAGAGAATTAGCGACCAATCTAATCTTATTCCGCACACTAAGGTTTCCGATGAAACCTGCCAATCCTAAATCTGGAAAAGTGGGCAAAAACTTGTTAACCTAGCTTCAGTGCCCTCCATCATTTTTATAACTTCTTTTTCTTCTCCTATTTACCTCCATTCCCTACTCCGCAGTTTACATGCATCCGTCATCAGATTGCTCCGAAATTTACATAGAGAATTAGCGACCAATCTAATCTTATTCCGCACACCAGGGTTTCCGATGAAATGAGCCAATTCTAAATCTTGGAAAGTGGGAAGAAACTTGTTAACCTAGCTTCAGTGCCCTCCATAATTTTTATAGCTTCCTTGTCTTCTCCTATTTACCTGCATCCCTACTTCGCAATTTACGTGCATCCGTCATCAGTTTGCTCCGAAATTTACATAGAGAATTAGCGACCAATCTAATCTTATTCCGCACACCAGGGTTTCCGATATAATGTGCCAATCCTAAATCTTGGAATGTGGGAAGAAACTTGTTAACCTAGCTTCAGTGCCCTCCATCATTTTTATAACTTCTTTGTCTGCTATTTACCTGCATCCTCTACTCCGCAATTTACGTGCATCAGTCATCAGTTTGCTCCGCAATTTACATAGAGAATTAGCGACCATTCTAATCTTATTCCGCACACCAGGGTTTCCGATGAAATCTGCCAATGCTAAATCTTGGAAAGTGGGAAGAATCTTGTTAACCTAGCTTCAGTGCCCTCCATTTTTATAGCTTCTTTGTCTTCTCCTATTTACTTGCATCACCTACTCCGTAATTTACATACATTCGTAATCAGTTTGCTCCGCAATTTAAGTAGAGAATTAGCGACCAATCTAATCTTATTCCGCACACCAGGGTTTCGGATTAAATCTGCCAATTCTAAATCTGGGAAAGTGGGAAGAAGCTTGTTAACGTAGCTTCAGTGCCCTCCATTTTTATATCTTCTTTGTCTTTTCCTAATTACTTGTATCACCTACTCCGCAATTTACATACATTCGTCATCAATTTGCTCCGAAATTTATATAGAGAATTAGCGACCAATCTAATCTTATTCCGCACACCAGGGTTTCCGATTAAATCTGCCAATTCTAAATCTGGGAAAGTGGGGAGAAGCTTGTTAACGTAGCTTCAGTGCCCTCCATTTTTATAGCTTCTTTGTCTTCTCCTATTTACCTGCATCACCTACTCCGCAATTTACATACATTCGTAATCAGTTTGCTCCGCAATTTACATAGATAATTCGCGACCAATCTAATCTTATTCCGCACACCAGGGTTTCCGATTAAATCTGCCAATTCTAAATCTGGGAAAGTGGGAAGAAGCTTGTTACCGTAGCTTCAGTGCCCTCCATCATTTTTATAACTTCTTTTTCTTCTCCTATTTACTTCCATCCCCTACTCCGCAGTTTACATGCATCCGTCATCAGATTGCTCTGAAATTTACATAGAGATTAGCGACCAATCTAATCTTATTCCTCACACCAGGGTTTCCGATGAAATCTGCCAATCCTAAATCTGGGATAGTGGGAAGAAACTTGTTAACCTAGCTTCAGTGCCCTCCATAATTTTTATAGCTTCTTTGTCTTCTCCTATTTACCTGCATCTCCTACTCCGCAATTTACGTGCATCCGTCATCAGTTTGCTCCGCAATTTACATAGAGAATTAACGACCAATCTAATCTTATTCCGGAATCTACAAATTCCATAATTATGCCTGAGTGCATTGCAGAATTATTCGAGACAAAGACAATAAAACACATAACAATCTGTAAATTTACAGAAAATTCCATTTTGTAATAGCCGTGAATGTAGTAGTTCGTAATATATGATTCGTGTCTGAACGTGATCTCCTGTCGAAGACTGCTGATTTGTGTCGCGCCCTCGGATTTAAAATAGTTTGTAAAGTGTATTGACGACCTGTACGAAGAATAGGCCACATTCTTGGCATCAACCCCGATTTAACGCGCTCGAGTCGAGACCGAAACAATGAGAAATATTCTTATACTCTTGCTACAGAGCTAGTGAGACGAGCATTCTAACACGTTAATCGACGACTGTATCAATTCTCCTCCGCGGTTACAATGAGGGTCAATTTGTGACATTGCAAAGGACGGATAAACGGTGGTGATAGGAGGAAGGAATGACAAACAAAGACGCAGATTTGGCCGAATAACATTTATTTTTATATACTGTACAATTATCCTATTGTATTTACTGTACAAGAATAAGAAAATGATGATCGTGTAGAAAAATGAATTGCGAGAAAAGGGCGCACTTCATCCACAATTTTTTAGCCCCCCGTTCCAGCAAGGAAAACAAACTGATAACAAACTTATATGTTTTCCTGTGAGCGTCATCCAAAAAGAAAACAAAAAAAAATCTACAATATGTACAATATTTTATACAAAAGAACATTCACGCTAACACTTACACTTGGAACACCGTCACTGAGGTGCTCCGGTTCGAAGCCCGTCGCCAGGAACTGTGTTGAAACAAAATGGCGAGTCCCAGGACCTCCGTCAGTGAGTACGCGCTCCAAGTGGGGACGAGTCACAAGTCTATACACATGAAAACGAACCGCGGGTCATGAGTGACAATACATAATTCTCTCTTTTACAAAAGGAAATTTTATATATTTATATATATTTTATTTTATTGAAAAACTAAGTATGGATTAAGTATGAAGCACCGTTTGACCGGGACATGATATCACATTTCTTATAGAAAAATGAGTTCCTTTGGGTTGTGGTCGTTGTCGGAGGCTCTGCCTGCTGTCTTAGTAATGGCACTGGTGTGGAGAGCAGATGTGACACAACAGTATCGTCCTCTATTGCACTTGACACACGGTACAGACCTGGCGGGGGCGCTCCCCCATGGCAACGCCATCCCTTCGCACTAGCGAGTCCAGTCCTGTGGAGTCGCCAGCGCTGACCTGTCTCACGATAAGTTACAGGTTACAGGTTTACAAGTTATGTTACAGGCACTTGTACACCTGTAAGTGAAGGTTAAAAGTGACGGGATACAGGCAGACCAGTCAATTACTACAACTATACTACTTTTGAGAGGTGTTACCCCGCATTTTAAAGTGAACAGAAAACTGAATAATATGTACCAGATAATATTGTCATTAACATGACTCTTAACGTACTGAAAAAGACTGCTATCAATAACTAAAGGTGTGTTTTTCCAAATAGGACAATTGAAGCTAAAATGAGGCGTTCAGAGGTAAACATGATTAACTCCACTTTTGGTTATTTCAGAGTTTCTAAGTTGGCAATGTAATACATTGACTATATTTTCAGTGGTCAAAGTGATTAACCCCATAGTTCAGTAAAAAGCCCACAGAATGCAATATTATTCTTGACTACAACACAGAATCAAATGTGTGTATTCAACTTTAACCTTGAATATCTCAAAATCTTTGGAAAAGGAGTTAGTCATGTTGTCTTCTGAGCGCCTCAAATATCGATCGTCCAGTTCAAAAGTGCGACAACTCAAAAATTTCCATTTTTTTAGTTATTTATACTACTGAAAGCCTCTTTCGGAGCTCTTCCCGATTCAATATTGAGATAAGTCATATTTACAACCAAAAAGAAAAAATTCGAAATAAACTGCTTTAGAAGTAATTATAACTATGGGCTTTAGTAATTCATTATTACTACAATTCGAAATCTATTAATAATGAACTGGAAGATTGTGATATACTCGTCCTGAATACTGACTCATTTCTAATTGTCGCGGTTATGAACCAGAAATCTGTTCCTTTTTAGGTGATTTATTTGAAACTTTCAACTGAAGATATCTCAAAACTTGTTTTTTTGAGTTGTCGCACTTTTGAACCAGACGATCGATATGTCTTGTTAGAAAAGTGTATCTACTGTTGACGAATTTGTAAGATTGTATGTAAAAATAATTTTTTCAGGCATTGTCTCATTTCATTACCATAAAGAAACAAAACCTAAAACATGTTTCATGCTAAGGGGACACATGATTTTTAATACTTCATAATTTTCATTCAAAATTTGTAAAATGTAAACTATTTAAACAAGCCTACAATAATATATGTACAAAATTTGGTGCCATGAGGGCTAATAGTTTTGAAATTATATATATTTTTTAAGATATTGTATATTGACGTCACTAAAAAAGCTCCTTGCGTCAAAGTTTTCAAAAATTTTAGTTCATATTTGCTCAAAAGCTTGAAAATAGTCATGGGGATAAAAATGAATTAGCTTTTTCAGCTCAGTCTAAAGAGAGTCACATAATAGACGGTAATATTATGCACACTATTTTGTGGTTTTACAAATATAGTAAGTAAGCAGAGAAACATAGTGAATCTCCAGTGATTTATATTAAGTGTGCAGTGTGTTGTAGTGAAAGCTCAGTGAGCTTAAAAGTAAATTCTGAGAGTTATAGTGGGACAGAAATGTGATAGATTTATAGTGAACGGGTGTGAGTTACAGTGAACGTCCTAAATTACTTGTAGTCTAGGCTAGCGATTTGAGGTTAATGTAGTAAGTATAATTCTACGGAATAATAAGGGTGTAATTGATGTTTTGTTATTTGAAGTGTTGTATCAGTGAAGAAGAGTGTTGTGTCAGTGAAGTGTGTTGTGTCAGCGAAGTGTGTTTGTGTCAGTGAAGTTCTATAGTTTATAGTGGTAGTAAAGTATTTGAACAGTGAAATGTTTCATAGTTCCAGTGCAGTGAGTGAATTGATAGCGAAATGAGTGTAGTGCTGAAAGGTACTTATGCAAGTATGAACATATATAATATATACTCGTGGTTTTGAGTTCAATCTTAGGGTTAAGATATAAATTAGATTTACTTTAATTAATTATGTTTTATTAAGTGATCGTGCTTCATTTAATTTAGGATGCTCCTTATTAATATTAGTAGCCTATATACTGTTATTATTATTTTATTATTAATATTATAAATTGTAATTTATTATTAATTGTAATTATTGAGTGTAATTAGTTACCACTGCCACCGGGTATTTACCAATTTGCAGTGTGAATAAATACATACATATATATCAGATATTCATTATATATGAGGTCTCGCCTACCTCATTGAATATTACACGACTACTATGAAGTAGCCAACGAGAGGAGTTCGGCCGGCACCGTGGATCGTGTCCCGGCATAGCTCAGTTGGAAAAGAGCACTCAGCGCGCAGAGCTGAGAGGTTCCGGGTTCGGTTCCCGGTGCCGGAACGAATTTTTCTCGAATTAAATGATGATAACATACATATATATTTTTTAATTTCATGAATTTACCATTACAGCATATTTTAAATCTAAGTGCAATATGAATATGCTCCTAAGGAACTTAATATTAATATTTCATACAAATGCTAATTAAATTTTATTTATCAATATGTAATTCATCTCTGTGAGAAGTTTCAGGCCATTCTGACAATAACAGTTGTGCAAGGAGCTTTTTTTTATTTAATAAACTGCTTAAAATTTTGAAGCGGAGAAAACAGCATTTAAAAAAACAAGAACAAGAAAACATTTTTTTCAACTCACTCACGCAGCGTATGTTTAGCCACATTTGATTATATGATTATAGCATTTAAAACAGTCTCAAATGAATTTACTAGATCATAAAAACAGAAAAAGTGGGTTTTCTTAATTTTTAAGCATTATTTCACCATAGTGTCCCCTTAACAGAAATTGAGGGGTTGGGTGCAAGAAAGGCACTTCTATCAAATGCAAGTTTTGAGAAAATTGATGTTGAAAATTCAAACCGTAATAATGTGATCTATGCACGCCTTTACATTTTGGGTACTCCTGACCTCTATGATCACAGTATTGAACTACAACTTGGTGATCATATGCATAACAGATCAGAGAACACAATAAAGCGATTTAATCAAAAAGGGCACATCCTCTAAAATGCCCTTCTTGCACCCAGCCCAATTGTAATTGTCCTGTTTTGAAATTACACTCTCAAACGTAAATTTGAAGAAAAAAAAAAAAAAGGCAATTTGATGTCAAAGAACTTGTCAACAATACTGCTGAAGTTATAAAACACAAAGAAGTGATAACATACTAGAAAACCATAGAATATTATATAGGAACAGAGCCTTCTCGACCTGCAACCTGTAACCGGAGGAAGATACTCTGGTATACTGTAACTTGTACCTTCGTGGAATATTGAGCACGCGAACTGAGAGAGGGACGAGCGCCCCGTCGTGGACATTGTGCGATGGGCCTGTGTACCAACTAGACGCCCGCGAGCAATGTCTTGTTCGCGACCCCGGAGCTCGAGGGGTTCTGGAAGCACGAGGCCCTGGGGTCGAGTTGCCCAGTGCAGTGTGATTATTGTCTTGGGGGCCTCTAACCCCGGAAGCATTCGATGTGACTGCCGTGGGTCCCCCCCGGTGTCCTCGGCGGTGAACCCCATCAGCAGCAGGTGGGGTGGACCGCCGCCGGCGTGCCGTAGGAACTGGTTCTTCACGCGGACGCGAGTTGCCGCCAGACGCTGTGTCACATCGAGCTCATGTAGGGCCAGCTGAAGCTGCTGCCGCTCAGCAGCATGTCCCTGATGAGCGTCTCGATGGGCGTCTTGCCCACCAGGCGCACGAAGAAGAGCTGTTCGATGACCTGCGAGCTCACGGTCCGCAGCGACGGCAGGCGCAGCAGCAGCTTGCCGAAGCGCGTGGGCTGGTTGGGGTACTGCGTGCGGCAGTACTCCTCCAGGGCGCACTGCGACTTCTCCTGCAGGCTTTCGATGTGGGCCACGTCCGACAGTCCGCACGCGTCTGCAACAAACAACACGGCTGTCAACGAGTGCGCTGTTCGACGAACCTGGATAATGAGCTAAATAATGAGCTGGTTTGTGATAAATAGACTTCGTTGAATTGCCACACTCAGCATGCAATCAGGTTGCCGATGTGCGGTAGTATAGAAGAGGTGAGCGACCTCCCGGTCTCGTAGTATAAGCAGTTCATGTTAAGAGATGTGACCGGTCCAAATAGATAGAGCAGCTACAGCTAATGTATACAGACGTGGACAAATTATTAACAAAATTGACGATTTTTTATGATATTTTGTTTACAAAATTTGACTTTTCAATGTAGACTACAGTTGACAATTTTGGATATTTCCATCATTATAGTAGAGAGAAATATGCAAAAATATCAACTGTAGTTTAAATTGAGGAGTCAAGTTTTGTAAAAATATATAATAAAAATCTTCAATTTTGCTAATAATTTGTAAATTAGCAAAAATGTCAACTGCATTGAAGAGTCAAATTTTGAAGAAATATAAAACAAAAATCTTCAGTTTTGCTAATAATTTGGAAATATCCAAAATGTCAGCTGTAGTCCAAATTGAAGAATCGAATTTTGTAAAAATATACAATAAAAATCTTCAGTTTTGCTAATAATTTATAAATATGCAAAAATATCAAATGTAGTCGAAAGTGAGGAGTTAAATTTTGAAAAATATGCAACACAAATCTTCAATTTTGCTAATAATTTGGAAATACACAAAAATGTCAACTGTAGTCTAAATTGAAGAATCATATTTTGTAAAAATATATAATAAAAATGTTCAATTTTGCTAATAATTTGTCCACGTCTGTACCTATGTAAGCACTTGTTTTTGCATTACTGTGGTTGGAATAGTCAAAGCTTAACATCTGTTCAATGCAGACAAGAATTCAATCAAATATACTACAATGAGAGTGTTGCTGTTCCAAACAATTGCCCCTGGAATATCCTTACCCCCGGAGCCAGTCTTGACTCGTTGGAAAACGTGGTTGGATGCTGTTAATTGTTAAGCGAAATATTACGGCAAAGTAATGGAGGTAATTGAAACACTGGATATCACAGACAGTTCCGCTGTTTTAGCTGTAAAATCATTGCCTTCTAAACACCTATTGGAAGGTATTCTGTTCATTGCTTCTAATTTTAAAATCGTGTTCAGAAGCATCACCCTGTTAGAGTCGTCTAATCTACAACTTTCAGAAGTCCTCAATATAGTGTATAAAGTATCACAAACCGTTTATCCAAAATAACAATTCACTAATTTCAGAAAAAAAAAGTGAAATGCAAGTTGAGAAACATTATTGCTAAAAATTCTGCCTATTCACAACTTCGTATTATAAATTATGTACCATCAGGTCACGACAGCGCTGTTCGACGAACCTGGATAATGAGCTAAATAATGAGCTGGTTTGTGATAAATAGACTTCGTTGAATTGCCACACGCAGCATGCAATCAGGTTGCCGATGTACGGTAGTATAGAAGAGGTGAGCGACCGCCCGGTCTCGTAGTATAAGCAGTTCATGTTAAGAGATGTGACCGGTCCAAATGTATACCTATGTAAGCACTTGTTTTTGCATTACTGTGGTTGGAATAGTCAAAGCTTAACATTTATTCAATGCAGACAAGAATTCAATCAAACATACTACAGTGAGAGTGTTGCTGTTCCAAACAATTGCCCCTGGAATATCCTTACCCCCGGAGCCAGTCTTGACCCGTTGGAAAACGTGGTTGGATGCTGTTAATTATTAAGCGAAATATTACGGCAAAGTAATGGAGGTAATTGATACACTGGATAGCACAGACAGTTCCGCTGTTTTAGCTGTAAAATCATTGCCTTCTGAACACCTATTGGAAGGTATTCTGTTCATTGCTTCTAATTTTAAAATCGTGTTCAAAAGCATCACCCTGTTAGAGTCGTCTAATGTACAACTCTCAGAAGTCCTCAATATAGTGTATAAAGTATCACAAACCGTTATCCAAAATAATAATTCACTAATTTCAGAAAAAAAGTGAAATGCAAGTTGAGAAACATTATTGCTAAAAATTCTGCCTATTCACAACTTCGTATTATAAATGATGTACTATCAGGTCACGACAAGACGTCTGAAGGTGTACTAAATGTAGTGACTTTCCGTTCTTCAAATATGCACCTATTACATCGTGTGTTGTTCAATGTACATTTTCCCAATATAAAAACTGTTTAAGTGACCATCGGAGGAGGTTACTTTGCAGTCGCTCAAAATGAACGTAACTCTTCACTGCAATGCACATATTCAAGGATGATGTGAGTATATTACATTAAATTTTAAGAGTTAATATATCTCACTACAAAATAATATTGTGTATTTACATGTTTACACGTTTCCTACTTCAATGGTCATTCATTATATTTCTTGAATGCAGGAAACAGGTTTTATTGTTACCGCAGTATACTGCTCAGTGTTTACATAAGAGGCACACTCCATCCGTTGCACGCTCCCTTCTCATACAGTCTATAACGCGTGCGTAGTAAACCTTACGATTCTCGTGGCAATTCCACGAAGTCTAGTGGTAAATCACCGCTTTGTGATTTATGCAAAACACTTAAAAATACAATTGAGGTTATTTTTCAAATAAATGTTGGTCATGTGTATACATTTCAGGTGAATAACCCCGTAAACATAATACATAAACAAAAGCACTGCAAAACAAAACAATGAAGGACACAAAAGTTTCACAAGACGATGGCCATTTCTAATCGTAGGCCTATATGAAGAGTCCACTGCAAGAATGATGGATGTCACTTTCTTGTCGACAATTAACCAAGACTGTCAATGCATACCTTAAGACATACTGGGTGTTCAGTTCAAAATGTGTCTTGGCTCGCTGTATGCCATCATGTGGCTAGCTGATGAGCCTAAAGAATTCAATCTTCCTACACTTCCGCACCTCAGGTGTATAATCTAAGAGGCAGAGAAGTTGGCTAGCAAGTACGGCGTTCATTCTGAAGAGTACGTACCGATACGTACGGTAACGCCGGTAGTGGCAGGAATGTGAACTGTTTGGAAATACGTACTGTCGGGATATGGGGAGAGGGTTAAGACGATTACTTACGTATTTGTTGACATTAACTTCGACGGTCAACATGGACACGGAGCATTTGATTTGTGTTGTGGAATGTTACCGTACGCAACCGATGATAACAAATACCCTGCGTACGACTTGCCGGCGCAAAACACAGTTCGAACGAGGTTATGGTAGCACACAGACTGTACAGACCGCCATCTGTTGCTACGACGTTCAAGTTATACCGTACACGTTCTCAAGTTCAGATTGAAGAACGCCTTAAATAATAGGCAACTTCTCTAACATATAAGTTGAAACTCGCTTCAAATCGGTGACCCAACAACAGTGACGTCATGACACACTTTGAAATGAACACCCAGTATAGAATGTACATACAGAGTTATATGACATTACCACTGATAGTCATTGTCCAGTAATGATCGGAAAATCACAGTTAAGCTTTGAGCGCAGAGCATTTCAAACTTTCAATTGCTTCTCCTGCAAAATGTATTCCAAATGACATCCATCGTTCTTGCAGTGGACTCTTCATATGTGGAAGTAATAATAAGTAGGGGGGAATTTTAGCATATTTGCATATTTTATTCCTTAGTTGCAAATCATATGCTACCATTTCGTAAATATATTTCAAGTTGTTTGTAAACAAATATCAAGATTTTACAGTGCATACAGTAGAGCGTCTCGTTTAGGCACAGTGAAAACGTAAACAAAGTGCACGTAAAGTGTGGGGGAAGAGCTGTGCAATAAAGGCGAGGGATGCACAGGGTTTCAGTTACAATATTTATGGCGGAGCATTAATTGAAATTAAATTTTCCAAAAAACACATAAAACAAAAGAACACAAATTGCACAACGTTATCATATACACATTTTAACAAACAAACAATTTGTAACGTTGAAATTTATTATTGCTATTAAGTTTTAAATGGATACAAATTAATAAATACAATGAAAGATAAACTAGCCGACTCCTGAATGAGTAAGACTCGTGCTCAGGAGGGGATTCCAATACAAACAAAAATACAATTAAAATTGAGAGTGAATACAGATTAAATAGTGTTTAATATGTTTAAACCAAAACTATAAATCCAATACGATTTTTTTTTATTTTTTATTAATTTGGAGAGGATTCGTGGTTGAAATATTATTGGAATAAAATTTGTTTAATAATCTGGGACCTTGACTCATGCTATGATAAAAAGCTGCATTGGTTTTACATTTTGGTTCAGACAAACGCAGACAATTCATATTTTAGTTCTATATTTATGTATATACCTTTTAAAATTTCTATGAAAATATTTTAATAAAATAAAATAATACATTTGCTTAATGTTGAAAACTTCGAAAAGTTTAAACAACAATTCAGTTGGGTAATCTTTCTGCTTTTTTAAACAAATTTTTAATACTTTTTTCTGTAGTAAAATTAACGGATAAAGGTTGGATTTATAATTCAATATAACAAATTAAATTTTGCTGCTTATATGATGTTGCTTTCAAGCACCATTTTTACGGTCATGAATAGGGCTCGAAAGTTGAGGAAAAGTACTTTTTTTTTTTTTTCGAGTGTCCGAAGACGAGACTCAACATAATAAGCCTATATGCTCATTTTGGGTCATTGTAGGCCAGAAATTGGTGGGTTTTATTGGTCCCTTTTTGCCTTCTTCGGAATTTTTCGGCTTATTGGTCCTTTTAAACCTCTTGTTTAGGTCTTAATGGTTTTTTTTGCAACTTCAGCTTCTTTCGACTAATTTTTACTGCTATTTTTACAATTCACCACGCGATCTCACTTGCTTCAAGTAGGATATGCACCAGTGACATCCGTTGATGTGGAGTGAAGTTTCTCGGTGTTCCATAACGTGCTCTCAGAAAACTGACGATCCTTTACACCTAAGAACCTGGAGGTGACTATTGTGATATACTGCAACGCTGAGGTAAAGTTTCCGAAGTCCAATTTCTGTAACCCTAGTGTGGTTAAGCTAGATATTCTAGTTACACTAATTTCGATTTCTTTCTCGTGGTAAATATCAAGAATTTTACTGTATATATATTTCGCTTCCTATCAAAAATGTTTGATTAATAAATGAAATTTGATGTGTCCTAACTATTATAATAATTGAATAATTTCAAGGGAAAAATTGTTCCGGGGCCGGGTATCGATCCCGGGACCTCTGGTTGAACGTACCAGCGCTCTTTCCAACTGAGCTACCCAGGAACTCCACCCGACACCGTCTCAACCGTGGAGTTCCCGGGTAGCTCAGTTGGAAAGAGTGCTGGTACGTTAAGTTGAGACGGTGTCGGGTGGAGTTCCCGGGTAGCTCAGTTGGAAAGAGCGCTGGTACGTTCAATCAGAGATCCCGGGATCGATACCCGGCCCCGGAACAATTTTTCCCTTGAAATTATTCAAATCTGCTTTACAGGGAGCCTTACCTGAAAGACTAGATTTGTATATTATAATAATTGTTAAAGTTAATATTGAGTAAATCAGAAAATGGATAATTCAAATACAGTATTTTCTCCATGTCCATTGCGGGTTCGCTGAATTCATTCTAGGTGGCAAAAATAGTTGAATCGGTTATTGTTGAAAGGAACTAAGTCCACTTTTTAAAGTTTTGAGATAATCGAAAAAAAACTGTTGTGTGAATAATCTATCGAAGATTAAACCAAAATGTATTGTACACATGAAATATATGTGTACAATATATTTTGGTTTAATCTTCGATAATTATCCACAAAACAGTTTTTTTTTTTTCGATTATCTCAAAACTTTAAAAAGTGGACTTAGTTCCTTTCAACAATAACCGATTCAGTTCATTCTAAATTCTCCAAGTACTTTTTTTTTAAGAAACACGGAATTCTTTTTTTAAATTATGTTAATCTAAAAAAAATATAGAATAACTCTTCTCGGGTTCTGAGCCAGGTGAGTTGGAGATTAGCTTCCAAGCTTTCGACGGCTAGCTCTGCCATTTTCTTCAGGGACTTCACTTCGTCCCTGAAGAAGATGGCAGAGCTAGCCGTCGAAAGCTTGGAAGCTAATCTCCAACTCACCTGGCTGAGGACCCGAGAAGAGTTATTCTACATCAAACGCCGGGAAAGCCTCAAGTCATACATTAAAAAAAATATGTCTGAAAGAAGAAGCATTTCGTTCATATGGGTAGTTTTTTTTTTCGCACTGTATGTTGCATACCACCAGAATTTTGTATTTTTGAAACATTCATTAAATATGTAATTGAAACGAAATTTTTAATTAATTTGGATCAACATTTTTAGGTTCTTTTTAGAATATCTTTAAGTCTTCTTAAAGGTCTTTTTAGGCAGAGTATAGGTCTTCAACTTTCGAGCCCTAGTCATGAATTTCATTTTCTGTATGACTAACATAATATCACCGTCTTCATTGGCCGAATTAACGAAACTACAGTATATTGGTCTGAAGTGACAACACTATTTCCTAAACACAATTACCCCTTCTCAAAGTTCAATTTATTCAGGTACAGTACCAGAAGACGGTGGTTCTCGCTTCTCGGTTGTCTTATCCAACATCGAGCATGCCAGCGATAACGATAGTAGTGACAGCAGTATATTGTGCAAGTACAGTTTACATTTTTTATTATTCTAATCACATGCTGCAACTTCCGATAAAGATGTTAATTTCTCCGTTCCGTAATTAGACGAAAGAAAGAAAGAAAGAGAAGAGAGGTGAGGCAGAGAGAGACGATCTGGAGCAGGTCTTTATTGCACGCAACTACGTCATGTTTGTGAGCGAGATTAGCCGAATGTTTACGATTGATGAACAACCGGTGTTCTCATTCTTTACTTCTCGCAGCATCTCGAATACTTGTTCACGATTCGAGATATATCTCGAGAACTTAGAAGAATCGAATAATTTATATTTTTTTTTTGGAATACTCCCATCACTAATTATCGCTTCTTGTTTGGATCCAGGAATCTTTAGTCGCCGATATGCAGTAATTTAATTGTGTAACAACAATAAACCTTCATTACACTCACATAATGAGAAAGTAAACGCATCAGAAAATACATCCAACCGAACGCGCTCGTTATGCGTACGTTGTACTCTCCCGTGCAAGGAGAGTTCTTAACCATGATAATTATCCAAATTAATAATTTTATTGAGTGCAACGGCAAGTTTTGTTGCTGGTACACTTCGCTTTGTTCACTTTCTTCTTGGCTTAATTAAAATGGACTTATTATATAAAATGAACTCCTTCCTGCCTCTCCCCCTCGTCCATTTGTTGTTCCTCAAAACTTTGAACTCGCGAGTTTTAATTGTGCGAGCAAGTAATGAGCGGTGGAAAACTCCGCTGCTAATTGCCACAAACTTCCTGCTAATGCAGCACTGCGGGCATCTCCGATCACGAATCAGGGGACCCATGTTCGAATTCCACCGGGACCGAGGGAAGTCCCGCAACCAACACGATGTCGACGTCATTCCATGGACGTAACGTTAGAACGTCACTCCAACGCATAAAGTTATAGACCTACGTTGCAATACGGGACACAAGACTTTCCTGCGTCATAGAATAGTTACTTTACTTTGCTTTCAGAGGAGTGTTAGCATTTTGTACCGTGTACATGATTTTTACATTGTCAGTTCTTCTATCAATAACACATAAGTTGAAAAATTAAATTTTGGCTCAAGGCTTTTAATATCGAAGGTTGATTTTGATTAATTGTTGGCTTCTATTGACGTTATGGCATAGTTGCAGCCCGCGGTCAATTGGGAGGCCTAGGCATGGCATAGTTGCGCCCCGAAAAAGTCAGGTGGCAGAATGGACATGACATAGTTGCGCCCCGATGGGCATAGGACACACGAAAGTGATTGTCATAAAATAAATAAATTACTTTAAAATATTATAGTGGTAGCTGCACAGAAAGCAGGTAGCATATGATCAATTTTGCTATTAAAATAACACTTTTTTATCGATCACACACAATAAATGAACTGCATATTTTGTTTATACACAGATATCTTAAGCCTACGCTACAGGGTACCGCAAATAGAAACTTAGAACCATTGTGAATTATTAACTCTTTATCCTTTTCACTAAACTTATCACTACTTTTAAATTAACCTCACTATACGCCAAAGACGGTGTGAAAATCACTAATCAAATGTCAAGGTTGCTAAGGCCTCATATACCAACGACTCACTCATTTGAATATGTCAGCTAATAAAGTACTGCTAACTTCATGGTGTTCATTTTAATGGTAGGCTATCGATAATAACTGCGTAAACAGTAGAAAAACAGTTAATAAAGTACTGTCAACTTCATGGTGTTCATTTTAACGGTATCGCCAATGAATATTAAATCGAATAAGAAATCAATAAGTTTGGTTGATTACGAGGCTCGAGTTCCCGTAGTGTCTTTTTCTCTACCTATTTCATCGGGGCGCAACTATGCCATGTCCCTTTTCTCTACCTGATAGGAACGGGGCGCAACTATGCCCACAAAACAGGGACCCTTTTTTATCTGCTGCATCTTACTTAACCGTGGGGCGCAACCATGCCCTGACCTTTATTGAATGATCTGAAGTCACATTTTGCCTAACATGTTTGAACAAATTTTTACAATGATTTGAAGAATTACCATACTTGTAGCTCCATTCAAGCAATATTAACACATTTAAATACATAAATCAAGTAATCTTTGAAAATATCTACAGGCCTACAGTAAACAAAATCAAACAGCACTATCTTGTACTTATTCACAATTTAGATTCAACTCTTTCCAAGTCTCATGTAAACACTTCATTTTTCAGTACCGCTTCCTCTTCAGTAACTTCTGTCTTCGAGATTGTCTTCTATGTTGCAGCTCCACATTGTCTCTTTTCATAGACCAACAGTAGTCAGTCATCATCACTTCATCCCACCTGCCTTGATGACGCATTTCAATTTCTTTCATGTCTTGATGAACCCTTTCTATGTGTTCTTCGCTCTAATTTCCAAGATGAGGGAAGAAGTCAAGATGGCTATGAAGGAAATGGATTTTAATGTTTATATTAAATCCTAAATTTTTCATAGCTACGAACAATAATTAGGAACATTAAATCCAGACGTTTGAGATGGGCAGGGCATGTAACACGTATGGGCGAATCCAGAAATGCATATAGAGTGTTAGTTGGGAGGCCGGAGGGAAAAAGACCTTTGGGGAGGCCGAGACGCAGATGGGAAGATAATATGAAAATGGATTTGAGGGAGGTGGGATATGATGATGGAGACTAGATTAATCTTGCTCAGGATAGAGACCAATGGCGGGCTTATGCGAGGGCCGCAATGAACCTCCGGTTTCCTTAAAAGCCAGTAATTAAGTAAGTAAGAACATACTTCGTACAATGCTTTTGAAATCTGGGTGTTTCCTGTCCCCCAAGAAATTGTCAACCACATTCATAAATCCGATTTGAAATAACCTGGTAACGTTTACACACACAAATTTCACTTCAAAATTATCATCATATGACTGTAATGCTTCTTTGTTCTTTAGACAACTCGAGAAGTATCGATTGTTTCACAGTTTATCATGTTTAATCACTTTACGATACATTATATCGATTGTAGTATACGATTACGCGCGAAATTTATATGTAGCGAACTTAAGGAATTACATAAAAACTTTAGGTGTTTGATGAAAACGGATTTCAGTTTTGCACAACATTAAAAAAGTCATTCAAAATTACCCTTTGTCATGTAAAGTGGCAAAACATGGCAACTCTGTGTAATTGTACTGTTTATTTTGTTTCGTTATGACTAGATGTCAGATGTTCAGGCAAATGCCTATTTTTTTCCTCTGCCTAAAAAAACATGAATTTAAAAAAATATATTTAATATGTCTCATGTATGGGATCAATTTGGCGAAGTTTTATAGTGAATAAAAATGCCTATTTTACCGTAAGTGCCTATTTCTGTACAGTTCTGCCTATAAGTGCCATTTAGATATTTTAAATTCTTATTTATTTTTTCTCAATTTGTCAACCTGCGCTAAATTTCTCACATAGAGGGAACAGTTCCAAGTTACTTTCAAAGATTATGAATGTAGATCAATGCGCAACGCCACAAGATGTGAAATTTTGTAGTATTCCAAAGTTAAAATAAGCATCTATGTTATCAGCAGATGTCAAACGTTCTTTTTCTGCACATAAAATGGTTTTAAGCAGCAAGAGGCATAGCTTAACTCCTACTCATGTAGAAATGATCCTTTTAATTCACTGCCACACCAATTGTAGGAGATAGAAGGAACATGAACAAAAAGCGAAGTTAATTATCTCATTGTCGTGCTAAATTTCAGTATTTCATTTATTTTGTGGCGCATTAATTCATAATTGTTCAATTTCTCCACGGATACGATATAATTATGTAATACAGCCCATTATACCTTTGCAGACCAAAAATATATGTCGTTTGTTTAATTATATTTATTTAATTGGTAACAACTTATCTTCAGCTTTTGGCTTTAGTAAAAACTCCAGAAGGAATTTCGGTTTCAACCGATTCCGACAAAATTTCCAACATAACAGAACGTTGTTGTTTATTAAATTCAGAGACTGGTAACTTAACAACAAAGAAATAATAGCATCATGCATGGCCTCCCTCAACGAATAATTTTTATTCTCCGTTTTCTTTTTTTTTCTAGTATACACAGTCCCTGGATACCAAACCACAGTCTAGTATTTACAGTCACGAAGCTTGAGTTGATGAGGGTACTAGGAACAATAGACTATGCAGGTACTATTTCGCATTGTCTGTGATGATGCGATAGTAGCGATCCTAGTGGTTAGCAATTATCTATGGATGCATATTTCCTACGTATTGAGCTTCGTGACTGCATATACTAGACTGTGACCAAATCAAAACACGCTAAACAAAACATACAAGCACAAGGCGAATTTCTAACTTAAAACTCTTATCAAAAAGTTTTAATTTATTTAATTATTGACTAGTACGCCACAAAATAATGTATGAACCTTTGACGAAATTTCATGTTTAAACCTCGGGTCACTTGCATCCTCGGGCCCCCGTAGCGCTCGCTATAAACATCTTCATTTCGCTCTTGATACATAAATTACTATTTAGTCACAAAAGTGGCTAATCAAATGTTTATTCAATGCATATTTTGATTCCCCAGTGACCATTTTGTTGCCATAAGTTCCTATTTCGTGACCATAAGTGCCTATTTATTCACCACAAGTGCCTATTTTGTTACCATAAGTGCCTATTTCGTCATTATAAGTGCCTATTTTATTACCATAGGTGCCTATTTCGTTACCATAGGTGCCTATTTCGTTTTCATAAGTGCCTATTTCGTTACCGTAAGTGCCTATTTCGTTACCACAGGTGCCTATTTCGTTACCATAGGTGCCTATTTTGTTACCATAAGTGCCTATTTCGTTTTCATAAGTGCCTATTTTGTTACCATAAGTGCCTATTTCGTTACCATAAGTGCCTATTTCGTTTTCATAAGTGCCTATTTTGTTACCATAAGTGCCTATTTCGTTACCATAGGTGCCTATTTCGTTACCATAGGTGCCTATTTCGTTACCATAAGTGCCTATTTTGTAACTATAAGTGCCCGTTTTGTTACCATAAGTTCCTATTTTGTAACTATAAGTGCCCGCTTTGTTACCATAAGTGCCTATTTCGTTACCATAAATGCCTATTTCGTTACCATAAGTGCCTATTTCGTTACTATAAGTGCCTAGTTCGTTACCATAAGTGCCTATTTTGTTACCAGAAGTGCCTAATTTGTCTCTATAAGTGCCTATTTTGGAACCTAAAATACACAGTTTTAATGCTTAAACATCAGAGGTCTAGTTATGACTTCTGTTGCTTGTTTTGTGTTGCTGAGTATGGCTTCATATAAAAAATAAATACATAAAATACATTAAAATACAAAATACTTGTATGATCCTACGGCGTGTTTTATAATTTTTTACAATTCTCGTAAATTATAAACTTCTGTTTCACAATCAGAGTATTATCTGAACCATATTACAGAGGAAGTCAAATTTTTACAAGTTGAATTTTGCGTACTTTAAAAGTGTTTTGTTTTTCACAATGAGGTCATTTTACAAATTGGTAAATTTGACATGGCAAGCTACCACATTTTCTATTCCTGTCCTGAGGTGTGTGAAGTTTCAAAGAACAAATTATGCAAGCAGGAAATAAATACATGTTTATTAAATTAATTTCATGAGTAGACATCATTAGGAGTTCAACTAAAGCAGTTGTAATGCTATTCAGCAGCAGTTCTAGTGACTCATGACGATACTGAATTCAATCACAGATGACGTCATATTTTCCGGCCAAGGACTAACAACACATTCATATCACTTTATGAATATAATTGGTTGTTGGTTTAGCTTATTTAGAAGCGTAGACTACTGTTAAACTAGTATGATCTGAATATTAACGTCTATGTTAATTCATATTACGAAACCAAAAACTCTAGAAAAATATTATATGACTGTGAATAATTATGAATAAACATGTAAATATCACGTTACTGGCATGTAAAGTAATTACCAGAAACACAAAGTTACTGGCAATTACAAATATTATTATATCCACTACTGACGTCTACACTTCACAGAAACGAACGATATGCATGTATTCGCCCATACGTGCTACATGCCCTGCCCATCTCAAACGTCGGATTTAGTGTTCCTACTTATGTCAGGTGAAGAATACAATGCGTGCAGTTCTGTGTTGTGTAACTTTCTCCACTCTCCTGTAACTTCATTCCTCTTAGCCTCAGATATTTTCCTAAGCACCTTATTCTCAAACACCCATAACCTCTGTTCCTCTCTCAAAGTGAGAGTCCAAGTTTCACAACCATACAGAACAACCGGTAATATGACTGTTTTATAAATTCTAACTTTCAGATTTTTTGACAGCAGACTAGATGACAAAAGCTTCTCAACCGAGTAATAACAGGCATGTCCCATATTTATTCTGCGTTTAATTTCCTCCCGA